>NW_020837949.1:75016359-75230234 GCF_003676395.1 Aethalodelphis obliquidens | reverse complement strand
AAAAAAAAAAAAAAAAAAAAAAAAAAAAAAAAAATGAGTGTTCTTCCTATGTTTTCCTCTAAGAGTTTTATAGTGTCCACTCTTACATTTAGGTCTCTAATCCATTTTGAGTTTATTTTTGTGTATGGTGTTAGAGAGTGTTCTAATTTCATTCTTTTACATGTAGCTGTCCAGTTTTCCCAGCACCACTTATTGAAGAGACTGTCTTTTCTCCATTGTATATCCTTGCTTCCTTTGTCATAGATTAGTTGACCATAGATGTGTGGGTTTATCTCTGGGCTTTCTATCTTGTTCCATGGATCTATGTTTCTATTTCGGTGCCAGTACCATGTTGTCTTGATTATTGTAGCTCTGTAATATAGTCTAAAGTCAGGGAGTCTGATTCCTCCAGCTCCGTTTCTTTCCTTCAAGACTGCTTTGACTATTCGGGGTCTTTTGTGTCTCCACACAAATTTTAAGATTTTTTTGTTTTAGTTCCATGAAAAATTCCATTGGTAATTTGATAGGGATCGCATTGAATCTGTAGATTGCTTTGGGTAGTATAGTCATTTTCACAATGTTGATTCTTCCAATCCAAGAACATGGTATATCTCTCCATCTGTTGGTATCATCTTTAATTTCTTTCATCAGTGTCTTATAGTTTTCTGCATACAGGTCTTTTGCCTCCCTAGTTAGGTTTATTCCCAGGTATTTTATTCTTTTTGTTGCAATGGTAAATGAGAGTGTTTCCTTAATTCCTCTTTCAGATTTTTCATCATTAGTGTATAGGAATGCAAGAGATTTTTCTGTGCATTAATTTTGTATCCTGCAACTTTACCAAATTCATTGATTAGCTCTACTTGCTTTCTGGTGGCATATTTAGGATTCTCTATGTATAGTATCATGTCATCTGCAAACAGTGACAGTTTTGCTTCTTCTTTTCCGATTTGTATCCCTTTTATTTCTTTTTCTTCTCTGACTGCTGTGGCTAGGACTTCCAAAACTATGTTGAATAATAGTGGTGAGAGTGGACATCCTTGTCTTGTTCCTGATCTTAGAGGAAATGCTTTCAGTTTTTCACCATTGAAAATGATGTTTGCTGTGGGTTTGTCGTATATGGCCTTTATTATGTTGAGGTAGGTTCCCTCTATGCCAACTTTCTGGAGAGTTATCATAAATGGGTGTTGAATTTTGTCAAAAGCTTTTTCTGCATCTACAGAGATGATCATATGGTTTTTATTCTTCAGTTTGTTAAAGTGGTATATCATATTGATTGATATGCATGTATGGAGGAATCCTTGCATCCCTGGGATAAATCCCACTTGATCATGGTGTATGATCCTTTTAATGTGTTGTTGGATTCTGTTTGCTAGTATTTTGTTGAGGATTTTGGCATCTATATTCATCAGAATTCATTCATGATATTGGCCTGTAATTTTCTTTTTTTGTAGTATCTTTGTCTGATTTTGTCATCAGGGTGATGGTGGCCTCATGGAATGAGTTTGGGAGTGTTCCTTCCTCTGCAATTTTTTGGAAGAGTTTGAGAAGGATGGGTGTTAGGTCTTCTCTGAGTGTTTGATAGAATTCATCTATGAAGCCATCTAGTCCTGGACTTTTATTTGCTGGAAGATTTTTAATCACAGTTTCAATTTCATTACTTGTGATTCATCTGTTCATATTTTCTATTTCTTCATGGTTCAGTCTTGGAAGGTTATATCTTTCTAAGAATTTATCCATTTCTTCCAGGTTGTCCATTTTATTGGCATAGAGTTGCTTGTAGTAGTCTCTTAGGATGGCTTGTATTTCTGCCATGTCTGTTATAACTTCTTTTTCAATTCTAATTTTATTGATTTGAGTGCTCTCCCTCTTTTTCTTGATGGATCTGGCTAATGGTTTTTCAATTTTGTTTATATTCTCAAAGAACCAGCTTTTAGTTTTATTGATCTTTGCTATTGTTTTCTTTGTTGCCATTTATTTCTCCTCTGTTCTTTATGATTTCTTTCCTTCTGCTAACTTTGGGTTTTGTTTGTTCTTCTTTCCCTAGTTCCTTTAGGTGTAAGGTTAGATTGTTTGAGATTTTTCTTGTTTCTTGAGGTAGGCATGTATGGCTATAAACTTCCCTCTTAGCACTGCTTTTGCTGCATCCCTTAGGTTTTGGATCGTTTTGTTTTCATTGTCATTTGTCTCTAGGTATTTTTTGATTTCCTCTTTGATTTCTTCAGTGATCTCTTGGTTATTTAGTAACGTATTGTTTAGCCTCCACGTGTTATGTTTTTTACGTTTTTTTCCCCGTAATTCATTTCTCATCTCATAGCTTTGTGGTCAGAAAAGATGCTTGATATGATTTCAATTTTCTTAAATTTACTGAGGCTTGATTTGTGACCCAAGATGTGATCCATCCTGGAGAATGTTCCATGCGCACTGGAGAAGAAAGTGTAACCTGTTTTTAGATGAAATGTCCTATAAATATCAATTAAATCTATCTGGTCTATTGTGTCATTTAAAGCTTCTGTTTCTGTATTTATTTTCATTTTGGATGATCTGTCCATTGGTGTGAGGTGTTAAAGTCCCCCCACTATTATTCTGTTACTGTCGATTTCCCCTTTTATAGCTGATAGTAGTTGCCTTAAGTATTGAGGTGCTCCTATGCTGGGTGCATATATAATTGTTATATCTTCCTCTTAGATTGATCCTTTTATCATTATGTAGTGCCCTTCCTTGTCGCTTATAACATTCTTTATTTTAAAGTCTATTTTATCTGATATGAGTATTGCTATTCCAGCTTTCTTTTGATTTCCAATATGTTTTTCCATCCCCTCACTTTCAGTCTGTATGTGTCCCTAGGTCTGAAGTGGGTCTCTTGTAGACAGCATATAGACGGGTCTTGTTTTTGTATCCATTCAGCAAGCCTGTGTACTTTGGTTGGAACATTTAATCCATTCACATTTAACATAATTATCAATATGTATGTTCCTATGACCATTTTCTTAATTGTTTTGGGTTTGTTTTTGTACGTCCTTTTCTTCTCTTGTGTTTCCCACTTAGAGAAGTTCCTTTAGCATTTGTTGTAGAGCTGGTTTGGTGGTGCTGAATTCTGTTAGCTTTTGCTTGTCTGTAAAGCTTTTGATTTCTCCGTTGAATCTGATTGAGATCCTTGCTGGGTAGAGTAATCTTGGTTGTAGGTTCTTCCCTTTCATCACTTTAAGTATACCATGCCACTCCCTTCTGGCTTGTAGAGTTTCTGCTGAGAACTCAGCTGTTAACCTTATGGGAGTTCCCTTGTTGGTTATTTGTCATTTTTCCCTTGCTGCTTTCAATAATTTTTCTTTGTCTTTAAATTTTACCAATTTGATTACTATGTGTCTTGGCATGTTTCTCCTTGGGTTTATCCTGTATGGGACTCTCTGTGCTTCCTGGACTTGGGTGGCTATTTCCTTTCCCACGTTAGGGAAGTTTTCTACTATAATCTCTTCAAATATTTTCTCTGGTCCTTTCTGTCTCTCTTCTCCTTCTGGGACCCCTATAATGCGAATATTGTTGCGTTTAATGTCCCAGAGGTCTCTTAGGCTGTCTTCATTCCTCTTCATTCTTTTTTCTTTATTCTGTTCCGCAGCAGTGAATTCCATCATTCTGTCTTCCAGGTCACTTATCTGTTCTTCTGCCTCAGTTATTCTGCTATTGATTCTTCTAGTGTAGCTTTCACTTCAGTTATTGTATTATTCATCCATTTCTTTGTTCTTTAATTCTTCTAGGTCTTTGTTAAACATTTCTTGCATCTTCTCCATCTTTGCCTCCATTCTTTTTCTGAGGTTCTGGATCATCTTCACCATCATTATTCTGAATTCTTTTTCTGGAAGGTTGCCTATCTCCACTTCATTTAGTTGTTTTTCTTCGGTTTTATCTTGTTCCTTCATCTGGTACATAGCCCTCTGCCTTTTCGTCTATCTTTCTGTGAATGTGGTTTTTGTTCCACAGGCTGCAGGATTGCAGTTCCTCTTGCTTCTGCTGTCTGCCCTCTGGTGGATGAGGCTATCTAAGAGGCTTGTGCAAGTTTCCTGATGGGAGGGACTGGTGGTGGGTACAGCTGGCTGTTGCTCTCCTGGGCAGAGCTCAGTAAAACTTTAACCTGCTTGACTGCTGATGCATGGGGCTGCGTTCCCTCCCTGTTGGTTGTTTGGCTTGAGGCAACCCAACACTGGAGCCTACCTGGGCTCTTTGGTGGGGCTAATGGCGGACTCTGGGAGTGCTCACGCCAAGGAGTACTTCCCAGAACTTCTGCTGCCAGTGTCCTTGTCCCCACGGTGAGCCACAGCCCCACCACCACCTCTGCAGGAGATCCTCCAACACTAGCAGGTAGGTCTGGTTCAGTCTCCTATGGGGTCACTGCTCCTTCCCCTGGGTCCTGAGGTGCACACTACTTTGTGTGTGCCCTCCAAGAGTGGAGTCTCTGTTTCCCCCAGTCCTGTTGAAGTCCTGCAATCAAATCCCACTAGCCTTCAAAGTCTGATTCTCTAGGAATTCCTCCTCCTGTTGCCAGACCCCCCAGCTGGGAAGCCTGACATGGGGCTCAGAACATTCACTCCAGTGCGTGGACTTCTGTCGTATAAGTGTTCTCCAGTTTGTGAGTCACCCAACCAGAAATTATGGGATTTGATTTTACTGTGATTGCGCCCCCCTACCATCTCACTGTGGCTTCTCCTTTGTCTTTGGATGTGGGGTATCTTTTTTGGTGAGTTCCAGTATCTTCCTGTCGATGATTGTCTAGCAGCTAGTTGTGATTCTGGTGTTCTCACAAGAGGGAGTGAGAGGACCTCCTTCTACTCTGCCACCTTGGTTCAGGGCTCATCTTAATCCTTTTTATGTGTTGTTGAATTCCGTTTGCTAAGTTTTTCCTGAGGATCTACACATATATATTCATGAGGGGTATTGGTCTGTAGTTTTTAATTACCTATACCGTCTTTGGTTTTGGTGTAAAGATAATACTAGCTTCATAATTGAACTGGGAAGTGTTCCCTCCCCTTCTATTTTCTGAAAATGACTGTATAGTATTTATACTAATTCCTATTAAAAAATTTTTTAATGAAATTTTTTTAAAAAAATTTATCTTTGGCTGCGTTGGGTCTTCGTTGCTGCGCGCAGGCTTTCTCTAATTATGGTGAGTGGGGGCTACTCTTTGTTGCGGTGTGCAGGCTTCTCATTGCAGTGGTTTCTCTTGTTGCAGAACACGGGCTCTAGGTGCGCAAGCTTCAGTAGTTGTGGCACATTGGCCCTAGAGTGCATGGGCTTCAGTAGTTGTGGCCCATGGTCTCAGTAGTTGTGGCCCACGGGCCCTAGAGCACAGGCTCAATAGTTGTGGTGCATGGGCTTAGTTGCTCTGTGGCATGTGGGATCTTCCCAGACCAGGGATCAAACCCGTGTCCCCTGCATTGGCAGGTGGATTCTTAACCACTGTGCCACCAGGGATGTCCCCTATTAAAATTTCTGATAGAATTCTCCAGTGAAACCATCTGGGCCTGAAGATTTCTTTTTTGTAAGTTCTTGAACTATAAGTCAATCTCCCTAACAGTTACAGACATATCTCGCTTTATTCCACTTTGCAAATATTGCATTTTTTACAAACTGACAGTTTGTGGCAACCCTGTGCCGAGTGAGTCTATCAGTGTCATTTTTCCAACAGCATCTGCTCTCTTCATGTCTCTTTGTCACATTTTGGTAATTCTTGCAATATTTAAACTTTTTCATTATTACTGTATTTGTTATGGTGATCTGCAATCAGATGTGCAGATGTGGTAGAAACAGCAAAAGAACTAGAATTAGAAGTGGAGACTGAAGATGTAACTGAAATCATGCAATCTCATGATAAAAAAAAAAAAACTTTAATGAATGAGGAGTTGCTTCTCATGGATGAGCAAAAAAAGTGGTTTCCTGACATGGAGTCTACTCCGGGTGAAGATGCTGTGAAGATAGTTGAAATGACACAAAAAGGATTTAGAATATTACATAATCTTAGTTGATGAAGCAGCAGCAGGCTTTGAGGAGTTACTCTAATACTGAAAGAAGTTCTGTGGTGGGCAAAACACTATCCAAGAGCATTGCATCAAACAGCATTGCATGCTACAGAGAAATCATCTGTCAAAGAGCCAAGTGATGTGGCAAACTTCATTGCTGTCTTATGTTAAGAAACTGCCACAGCCTCCCCACCCTTCAGCAGCCATGGATATCAAGGCAAGACCCTCCACCAGTAAAAATAAATAAATAAATAAAATAAAAATTATGACTTGCAGAAGGCTCAGATGATGGTTAGCATTTTTTAGCAATAAAGAACTTTTTAATTAAGGTGGATACATTTGGCTTTTTAGACATAATACTATTTCACATTTAATAAACTATAGTGTAAACGTAATTTTTACATGTGCTGGGAAACCGAAAACTTCATGTGACTTGCTTTATTGCGGCGGTCTGGAACGGAGTATCTCTGAGGTATGCCTGTATACGGCTATTCAAATTATCTATTCCATACTGGGTGAGTGTGCTAGTTTGTGTTTTTTGAGAAACTGACCCCTTTCATATAAGTTATAGTGTTTACATGTAGAGCTGTTCATAATAGTCTCTTATTATGATTTTGATGTCTGCAGGTTCTGCAGTGACACTCACTTTTTCATTCCTGATATTGGCAAATTATTTTTGGTCAGTGTTGCTAGAAGTTTGTCAGTTTTTTCCCCCATCTTTCAAAAGAAAAGCTGTTACACTGATTTTTTCTGTTTTTCTTTCAATTTCATTTATTTCTGTTCTTATCGTTATCATTTCCTTCCTTCTGCTTTGATCTGGGTTTGTTTTACTCAAGAACCTAGGTTCTTGAGGTGGGAGCTTAGATTATGGATTTAAGACTTTTCCTCTTTTCTAAAGTATGCACTCTTTTCTAAGGTATGTACTTTTCTAAAGTAAACTTCCCTCTCAGCATACTTTAGCTGTGTCCTACAATTTTTATGTTGTGTTTTCATTTAGATCAGTGCATTTTTTAAAATTTCCCTTGAGGCTCCCTCTTTAGCTTACAGATTATTTAGAAGTGTGTTATTTAATTTCTAATTATTTGGAGATCTTCCTATTATCACTCTGTTATTAATTTCTAGTTTGAGTTCACTGCAGTCACAGAATACACTCTTTATGATTTCAATTCTTTTAAATTTGTTGAGATTTGTTTTATGGCCAAGGGTATCTATTTGGGTGAATGTTCCATGGATTGTTAAAAAACATGTATATCCTCCTGTTGCTGATGGAGCTTCTGTGTATGTAACTAAGATTCCACTGATTAGATTGCATTCTTCAGATCTTCTATATCTTTGCAGATTTTCTGTCTAGTTCTATCAGTTCCTGAGCAAGGAGTGTTTTAAATTCTCAACTATAATTGCGGATTTATCTATTTTTACTTTCAGTTCTATCATTTTTGTAGATACATTTAGGATTGTTATTTCTTCTGGGTGGGCTGACTGTTTTATGATTATATAATTTAATTCTCTGACTCTGGTAGTTTTCTTTGCTCTGATGTCTATTTTACCTGTTATTAATGCAGCCACTCCTGCTTTCCTTTGATTAATGTTTGCATATCTTTTCCCATCCTTTTACTTTCAGCCAGCCAATATCATTAAATTTGAAGTGACTTTCTTGTAGACAGCACATACTTGGGTCATGTTTTTTAGTTCAGTCTGCCAATGTCCTCTAACTAGCGTATTTAGAACATTTATAATTAATGTAATTTTGATATATTAGGACTTAAGTCTGACATTTCATCTTTTGTTTTGTTGGTTCTGTTTTTCACTTCCTTGTTTTCTTTTTCCTGCCTTCCTATGGGTTATTTGAATATTTTTTAGAATTCTTATTTTTCTGTAGGGTTTTTAAATGTCTCTCTTTGTATAGTTTTAGTTATTGTTCTAGATATTACATCATATACATAATGTGCCACAGTCATTTTACCAATTTGAGTGAGCTTTACCTCTCTTTACCATCTGTGATGGTTCATTTTGGGTCAGCTTGGCTAGGCTATGGTACCTAGACCAATCTACCAGTCTAGATGTTGCTGTGAAGGTAGTTTTTAGATGTGATTAGCATTTAAACCAGTAGACTTTCAGTAAAGCAGATTATTTACCATAATGTGGGTGGACTTCATCTAATAAGCTGAAGAGCTTAAAAAAAAAAAGACTAAGGGGCTTCCCTGGTGGTGCAGTGGTTGACAGTCCGCCTGCTGATGCAGGGGACACGGGTTCATGCCCCGGTCCGGGAAGATCCCATGTGCCACGGAGCAGCTGGGCCCGTGAGCCATGGCCACTGAGCCTGCGCGTCCGGAGCCTGTGCTCCGCAACGGGAGAGGCCACAACAGTGAGAGGCCCGCGAACCAAAAAAAAAAAAAAAAGACTAAGGTTCCTGGAACAGGAAAGAATTCTGCCCCCAGGCTGACTGCCTTCAGACTCAGGACTGGAACACTGGCTCTTGTCAGAATTTTCAGCCTGCCCTACAGATCTTGGACTTCCCATAACAGGCCCATATGGGAACAGGCCCATAACAGGCCCATAACAGGCCCATAACAGGCAGTAACAGGCCCATAACAGCATGAGCCAGTTTCTTCAAGTCCATCTCTCCCTCTCCCTGCTCTGTTTCTATCAAAAACCCTAATACACCATCCTTTTACCCTACTTCATTTATAAGATACTGCCTTAAATATTTCTTCTTCATACATTTAGAAGGCAATGTTATAATTTTTGCTTCAACTATCATAATTTAGAAAACTCAAGGAGAAAAGGAACCTACTGACCTACCCTTATTTTTACTTACTGTGTTCTTTCCTTCCTCATTGTTCCAAGGTTCCTCCTTTCTATCATTTCTTTTCTGTTGAGAGAACTTCCTTTAGCCTTCTCTTAGGGTAGGTCTGCTGGTGACAATGTTTTTCCTTCATCTAAGAAATATCTTTGATTTCCCTTAATTCCTAAAGGATATTTTCACCAGGTATAGAATTCTGGAATGATAGCTCTTTTCTTTAAGCACTTAAAACAAAATATGCCACCTATTTCTGGCCTTGATGGTTTCTGATGAGAAATCCACTGTCATTTGAATTGTTTTGTCACTATAAGTGTCATTTTTCTCTAGGTGCTTTTTTTTAAAAATAAGTTTATTTATTTTTATTTTTGGCTGCATTGGGTCTTTGTTGCTGTGCACAGGCTTCTCATTGCGGTGGCTTCTCTTGTTGCGGAGCACGGGCTCTAGGCACTAGGGCTTCAGTAGTTGTGGCTTGCAGGCTCTAGAGCACAGGCTCAGTAGTTGTGGCACACGGGCTTAGTTGCTCCACGGCATGTGGGATCTTCCCAGACCAGGACTGGAACCCGTGTCCCCTGCATTGGCAGGTGGATTCCTAACCACTGGACCACCAGGGAAGTCCCTCTAGGTGCTTTAAAAATTTTTTCTTTTCCAGATGCCCTTTTAAGTTTTCAGAAGCTTAATTACAATGTGTATTGGCATGGACTTTTTTGAACTTATCCTACTTGGGGTTCACTCAGCTTCCTGAATCTGAGGGTCTATGTCTCTTGCAAAATTTAGGAAGTTGGTAGTCATTATATTTTTGAGTACTTTTCCAGCTCTGCCCTCATTCTCTTCTCCTTCCAAAACTCTGACAACACAAATGTAAAATCTTTTGTTATAATCCCACAGGTCCCTAAAGCATTGGGATTTTTTTTTTAAGTCTATTTTCCCTCTGCTGTTCAGATTGTGTAATTACATTATTCTACACTCCAGTTCACTGATTCTTTCCTCTGTCCTCTCCTTCCTGCTTTTGAGTCAATCTGCTGACTCACACATTTTACTTCAATCATTGTATTTTTCAGTTCAAAATTTTCCATTTGGTTTTCCTTTATGTGCTCTATTTATCTGCTGAGACTTTCTATTTCTTTGTTGATGCTTTCTGTTCTTTCACTTGCTTTGTGTTCATTAATTCCTCATTGAAGCACTTTTAATGCCGACTGCTTAAAAACCTTTTTCAGATAACATCTGTCATTGGTTGTCTTTTTTCATTCAGTTTGAGATTTTCCTGGTTCTTGGTATGACAAGTGATTTATACTTAAAACCTGGACATTTATATATTTTGTTATGAAAGTCCAGATCTCATTTAAGCTTCCTATTTTAGGTAGTTTTCTCTGATACCACTGTGGCAGGGCAGAGGGCTGTCACCTTGTTACTACCAGGTGGAGGCAAAAGTCTAGGTTCCCACTTGGCCTCCACTGTTACCTGTGAGCTCCTCATCACTGCTGGATGGAAGTGGGAGTTCCAGGTGCCCACGTACTCTTCACTGACATTGTGACGGGGATGCTCTTTACCACTGGGCCATGGTAGAAGTCCTGACTCTCCACTAGGATTCCTCTGACTTCACCCCCAGAGGGAGGGAGATGAGCACTTCATTACTGCCATGCAAGGGTGGAAGTCCTGGCTCCCCATGTGGTCTCCACTGGTACCATGTGGTGTGGGGGGAGTTTGGATGCCTCATTATAGCCTCACAAGGGGGAAGTCTATGCTCCTCACTTAGCCTTTGATCATGTGGTTGGTGGTACAGTCACCAACTTTTTTCTGAGGTGTCTGGCTGGAGGAGAATGGTTTCCTGTCTAAAAGTTTTTTGTCTTGCTAGGCTGCCCCTTCTTTGGCTATAGAGAAAAGCCTTCTGTAGGGGTATTTGTTTTATCTTGTTTTGTTTTTATCTGTGTCTGGTAGCATTTCTTAATTTTCAGAAAGCATTTAAATATTAATACTGAACTGCTCTCCAATTCTCTGAAAATATTTTTGGAGTCCACTTTTTTTTAAAGTGTTCAGCAACCACAGTAGATAGTAAAACCAAAACTCTTAAAAGAAAGCAGGGTCAGACTTCAGCTGGGAAAGCCTGAGGGGTTAAAAGACTGGTGTTGCTGTACATTCAGGTGTAGGAAACCACATGTCAACTGCAACGTGTTCTATAACAGTCATTGGGCATCAGAACAAGAACCCCCAATTCATTGTTCTAGACAAACCCCAGAATCCAAAAGAGATGTTACATGGGAAGAAACAAAAATCTTCTTTTCTTAGGGAAAACTAAGAATGCTGAGAATAAGACATAAGACAGTTAGAAATGTTATCTTAAAGAGAAAGCACAAGTTACTGCTCAAGATTTACAGACAGTAATCTTTAGAGTTCAATTGATTTGTTCATGGCCTTTGCAATAGTAACAATTCATTGTAGACTAGCATTTTTAAAAATATATTAGCTTATGTTTATTTTACCAACAAGGAAAATCAGGTTAAATAGCTCAAGGGAAGACCATTCAATAAATATTTTTGATGGACTAGCCTTTTTGTATAGTAGCAACGAAAGAAATGGGTTTTATAGATGGCTGAAAGTTCAAGTTCTCCAGTACTCATGAAATTCCCATCTTATTGTCATTCCAAATTAATGGAGGAAAGGACAGAATTTAAGTAATGAAACTAAAATAACTGGCTACCTAGTTTGGAAAAATGACCCTGCATCTCTTACTGCTTCCATCAGAAATCTCAACTATATTACAGACATAAATGTTAAAAAAAAAAAAAAGTAATATATGAGAACGTAAGTTTTGGAAGAAATATTTTAAGCATATAACTAAACCATAAAAAATGATGTACATGTTTAACCACACAGATTTTTAAAAACAATATACCAAGTTGTTAGACAACTGAAAAATCAGAGGAAAGACATCTGCTACATATACTGACAGCACGAATATCTTTATAAAAGATCAGTCAATTAACAAATTTCCCAGCAGAAAAACTGACAAAGGATACAAACAATTCATTCTCACATACAAGAAATACAAATAGCTAACAATCAAGAAAGTCTTTCAACCTCTCCTGTAAACAAAGAAATGCAAAAGCAAACAATTAGAAGCCATTTAAAATTAAATAGAATTGGTATAGTGGGGAGAAACTGGCACTTTCGGACTTCCCTGGTGGTGCAGTGGTTAAGAATCCACCTGCCAATGCAGGGGACACGGGTTTGAGCCCTGGTCCAGGAAGATCCCACATGCTGCGGAGCAACTAAGCCCGTGCGCCACAACTACTGAGCATGCATTCTAGAGCCCGCAAGCCACAACTACTGAAGCCCGCACGGCTAGAGCCCAAGCTCCCCAACAAAAGAAGCCACTGCAATGAGAAGCCTGCGCACCGCAACAAAGAGTAGCCCCCGTTCGCCACAACTAGAGAAAGCCCAAGCGCAGCAATGAAGACCCAATGCAGCCATAAATAAATAAATAAATATAAATAAATAAATAAATCTATTAAAAAATAAGAAAGAAAGAAACCGGCACTTTCACTCTGCTGGGAGAATGCTAGTAGGGCCGGTAGAGCCACCCTGGAGGGCAATCTGACAAGTGTCTATTAAATTTAACATGCCTTCAGCCAAAAAATTCCACCTTGAGGAAATCTATCCTTCTGAAACATTCACACAAACATAAAATGTCCACACATTTATCACTCACACATATACTTCATATACACAGATACACATATATCACAGCACTAAGTCCAGCACACAAGGTTACCAATAAATTATCCATTACTACAGAATAAGCAGAAAAAAAGGAATATTTATAAAATGAAACAATGTTAAGTCATTAAAAAGATGAGACAGACCTATCTGTAATAACATGGAAAGATATCTACAACAATTAAGTGAAAACAAATAAGCTGCAAACTAGTATATGTAGTACAATCCCATTTTCAAAATAAAACAATGTGCTTGACGAACAATGTGTCTGCAAACTACAGCTGGTTGGCTGCCTGTCTTTGTAAAAAAGTTTTACTGGAACATAGCCATGTTCATTTATTGAAAAGGAGACCACATGACCCACAAAGCTGAAAATATTTACTATTTAGCCCTATAAGAAAAAGTGTGCTATCCCCGATATATGCCAAATTAACTGACATTCTCTCTCTCTGCTCTACTTTTACTTATCTATGTTGTACATTTCTATAATATTTGAATGCTTATAATAATTTTTTTATAATCAGAAATAAGCAAAAAACATTTCAGGGAATTGGTTAAATACCGTGTGGCCATTAAATGATGCAGGCATATATTCACTGATATTGAAATATCTCCACCATACATTAAATATTAAAATACAGTTTATAGGATACCATGTGTATATGAGTCTCATTTTGCTTTCAAAACTGAGCTGTTATACACAGCTGGGCAGCATAGAACAGCTACCTTTTAAAATATCACAGTTATTTTGTTCAAGCAGAAAGAGTTTTTTTCCAAGTATTTCTCTTGTTCCAAAAGAATTGCTTCTTCATTGTTTCTATCAGTGTCCTTGGACTAAGCAGAATGCAAAACAGTACAACATCTACTACATGTGTATCTGCCACAAGTACCTCCATCTCCGTTTACACCAACTCCTTCATCTGTAGTCATCGATATTTGATCCTCAAGAGCCAATGCAGACTAACCCTCGTCACTTCAAAGACACCATCATAAGTGGGAGAAGAAAAAACAGAAAGTGTCTTGGGCATTCCCAGATAAAGATGGTAAACTCAACCAAGGCACTTATCCTCTGCTGACTGTGGCTACCCTACCAAAATAGTAAAGGTGTTTTTTTCTCTTTTTTTAAAAAAGCATAAATCTATGGGGCCAAAACAAAGATAGCAAGAGAGGAGACAACAGCAACAGAACTCCAGAAGCTGGAAAGCATATGGATGAGTGTTAACTGATTTAGCAGACCTGAAACACTTGGATATTAAAAGAGAAACCAAAAAGAAACTGAAAAAATAAGAAAAATCAAACAGCAATTCATTTTTCTCCACAGAAGCCCACCCCGAAAAGGCCCAGAAACAGCTGCACCAGGTACCAATGAAAATAGGGTGAAAAGGGGACCAAAAACAGAAGGAATGGGTGAAAATTTATCTATAAAGCAATTTGATTTCTAAACTTTTTTTACCACTCCAAACTAGCCCCTCCATCATTGCAGAAAATCTGAGATGTGTTTTTGGAAGCCAGTAAAACATTTAAGGGCCTGGACACCAAACTGAAAACTGGGGAAGTAAGTGAAATTCACATAGTGAGTGCTGAGGCTACCCCTCCTCCCCAACCCTTTTCCTCCCATTCAGATCCCACACACCTGGAGGCATATACATCCTGCAAGAGACTGGAAGTCCTTCTCTAGAGAATCTGACCAGCCCAAGAGAAAAGACCTAAATATACTAATATATACAAAAAAAATAGACACTGATACTATGTAATAAAGAATTTGGCTGGCCTTTGTCCCAGGTTCCTGGGAGGTAGCCTCCAAAAGCCTGGAAGTTCCTGACTGATTGTCTTTGTTATTCATGGTGGGCCCCTAGATAGTTCGTGCTGAGATAACTCAGAATGGGGGTTCGCCATGTCAGAAAGACCAACCCTGCCATTAGAGGGTTAGGGCTTTTCAGTTGGGGGAGGCAGGGGAGACCAGGAAATTGAGTTCAACCAAGTGGCTAATGATTCAATCATATCTACACGATAAAACATCAATAAAAATACTAATTATGTAGAAAAAAGTCATTATTTTAGAGATACACATGGAAATATCTAGCAGTGAAATGTCACAATTTTTAATTTAAATAGTCTCCAAAAATTGGAGAAAACAAATATTGCAAGATGTTTAAATTGTTAAAATCTAAGTGATGGATATATGGGTATTTATCATGTTTCTATTTTTCAGTACCTTTGAAATTTTTAATAATAAAAAGTCAAGATAAAGTTACTTTGGGAACACCTGTGCATGAAGTAGTGAGTTGGATTTCCATGACTATCTTTAAATGGGGACAGGATGAAGAGGAGAAAACTAGGAATATTCTACCATTATCTTACCATATCCTGCCATAGAAGCGCCATTCTCGACATCCACTGTGTTCTTATTTTCCTCTGCTAGAGCTTTAACGTATCTTTTGCTTAAATCTAGTATTTGTTCACGTAACTTGACACTGCTTTGATGTCTTGGTTGTTGAAAAGTATAGTGCAGTAACATCAATCCCCAAATGAGTCCAAATATAAGCAACAGTAAACTCAATTTCTGGGACATATTTTTTCTTGAGATTGTAAAAATCATTTCTGATGAAGCAAACAGACTCAATTGAAAAATGGTAACTAGAGGCAAGCCACCAAACAATCAAGACTTTTCAAAGAAAAAAGAAAAAAATCTTCTCCTCTAATGTATATTCTTCATCTTCAGCAAGGTTGCCTCCAACTCTCAATTAACTCTGTAAAATTGAGAAGAAAAAAGGTGATTAGTCTTAACCTGCATCAGTAACAGAATAGACAATGATAGATAAGAAGAGATTCTATAAACAGTTTTTATTCGGAACTGGATCAACTTCTTTGATAACTTTCTCTACCACTAAATAAGCTTCTGGGTCTTTTATCAGCTCCATTTACATAGCTCTTCAACAATTTAAACTAGAAATAAATGTCAATTCATTAAAACTACCTGAAAGAAATGCCACCATGGTCACAAAATTCTTTGAATGACTTCTTATCATTTGTAACTAAAACTATGGATATATAAGATTTATAGCAGATCTCAGCCCATTCAAATAGAGGTCACCAACCTAAATGTGTAAAAGCAATTCCTCCTCCTCCTCCTTTAAAAAGAAAAAAGAGGTTGATGCCAAAATGAAAGTAAGAAATAAGGAAAGGTGAAACAGACTGGAAGATGAAAAAGGCTGTCTGACTTTAAAAAAAACAAAACCAAAAACAAAACCCACAATATAAATAAGAATGCCAGTATTTGAAAATGTCACTAGAAAATACTACTAATGGCAATGAGATAATCTTAAAAAGCATCCAATCTTAAGTTGAAAAATAAGTTGTAATTTCTAAGTTCACACTTTTAAGTTTATACCAGACATGACATGTGCTAAAACAGGTAGAAATTTTTTTTTACCTTTCCAAATTTACAATTCTAAATTTTAAATAATGCAGGTATTTTTATAATTTATAAAATTTATAATTTTTATAATTTAAGGAAAAATTGAAAGGTTATATACTTCAGTTTTTTAAAAAAGAGAAAGGTAATGACCATCATGGAATCTTCAAACACCTGGACAGTAACAATGTGCATGAATCACCAAAGTGTCCAGTGAAGAAAACTCTTCAATTACGTCTAATGGAGTAAAATTCGTTAGGAAGAAATATACCTGGAGTCAAAAAGTGCATTTAACAGCTTAATGAAAATAATCTTAAGAACTTTTTAACTTCCTAGAGTAGTATGGTCAAATAAAACATGCTAATTCTAACCCACTTAATAGAGTATTATCAGTGAACTAAAAAAATCTAGTTTGAGGATAATAAGACTAGAAATGAATACAGTATCAATAAAGGTGAAGCACTCAATCATTTTCAACACATATTTATGAGTCAGCATATATGCTAGGCAGTAGGAAAACCATGTTTTGCCCTAGAAATTTGCTTTCCAGCATAGCTGCTTTCAAACCTTTTTTTAAATAAAGTATTTACTCAATAATCTTATGCAAAATATCAAAACAAAATACATACAATCAAAGCTTCTCTAGCAGATGCATGTGTGCTGAGGTATGTGTAAGTGGGGGACCTCCTGCCCTGCCAATTCTTGTTCAGAAAATGACCACTCTTACTTTCCCCCACCCGGCTACGTAGTCCCCGACACGCGTCTAATAAATCCTGGAGCTCCAAGGTCTGAAGAACACCAATCTACTCTTGATGAAGTGTACTCATCCTGCCAAACCTCACTACAAGCATGACTACACCACTAACTGGGTATATTAATTACTATGGTAAACTAATAACAGTATTAAAAATTAGGAATTAACTCATTTTCTAATTTTCTTCCACTTCTGCTTTTTTCTTTAGTTACCATGCACACAATAAACCCCCTCAGATCTCATTGAAACAAAACCATTAATATCAATACTGGATTTTACTAAACTTTGCTTAGCAAAGTAAGGTAAACGTTACCTAATATCTTTTTCTACAAAGATTTTTACATTTGAGTTCAGAAAGTAGAAATTCTGGATTCTCAAGCAAAATTTTAAAACATTCTTTGATAAATGTATGTTAAATGTATTCTTTTATAAATCTTTACAGGCTCCTATGTCTTTTCAAGTTTGACCTGAGTGCTAGATTATCTGACCCAGCACTCAGTGTAAAAGTCAACTGGGAATCTGTCCTGAAGCAGTCGGAACAGGGTTCTAAAAGTGGCATGACAACAAAGCCAGAAAAGTGACATCACCAGAGAATCGAGAACATAGACTTGAAGGTATTTTGGCAAATGAAGGTTAAAATGACAGCTGAGAAAGCTCTAGGTTACTATACCTATCCAAGACCAAAAAGGGAGAGACTGAAAACCAGAAGGACAGAGCATACTTCAATTAAATAACATCAACAATCATTACTACAATCACTTACTTTACCAGACTCTGCTCTAAGCTCCTTACATGAATTAACTTATTTAATCTTCACAACATCCCACACTAATATTCTCACTTAAACAGGTGAAAACACTGAAGCGAAGAGACATTAAATAACTTGCCCAAGGTCCAACAACTAGATACCGTTGAGAAAGAGGATTCAAAGCTCAGGCTCTTAACCACCGCCCCTCTTTTACAGCAATGCCAATAAAACAGGAGCAGCACAAACTGCAGCGGTGAACGAGTGCTGAGTCCTTATCATGGGCCTAGCTCTGAAATAAACACTTCACAAAGGTTACTTCATTTAATATTTGCATAACCTCAGAAGAAAAATGTTGTTGTTATTCCCACTTTAGAGATGATTAAATTAAGGCTTTGTTTGAGTGGTTAGCCTGCCTAAGATTTTTAGCCAGGTCCACTGACTTCACTTGCCCAAACTCTGGCAAGGGCTACAAGTCCACAAATTCGGAATCTCCATCTCCATTCAGGGTCTCTCCTTTCCTTTAAAAGGGTCCTTAAACCCAGTCCTATTAGAACTCCTAGGTTTTACAAAACTCTACAATAAAGTGACAACTCTCTAAACTGTAAATGGCATCAGGCAGAGAACCGGAGATTCGTGGGTAAGGAAGCAGGGGTGGCTAGTGGAGGAAAATAGTCAAACAGGGAGCCTGATGGTAAGAGGTAAAATCCTTCTAAGTAGGTACAAGATTAAGAATGACAGGCTGCTCACCATTATGAACACAAACTTTGCTTAACGTGTGAGTGGCAGTACCAAAACCAGACACAGAGAGAAAACACTGGTAGTGGACAAGGCAGAAGCACAGCTGAGGAGTATATGCCCCCAAAGTAATAAATCCCAGGGAACAAGGAGGCCTAGTTTAAACCTAGTGTTTCTCAGTGTGAGGGACCCAAAGATCTAAGCTGCAAACATTAAATAAAGAGCCCCTTATTGCTCTATATTGACTGTATATTACCCAACTGTACCATCAGATTCAGAAAAGAGGCTTTCATCAAAGGTCTTCATAGGCTTGACTCTACATGGAATGTGTCTGCTCACCACTGCCCTCAACAAAATTAAAGCAGGCCATCGCAGGAGGAAGTCAGGAACTTTTACAGGGACTCGACAGTAAGAAATTTATATGCTTTGTATCAATAACTTGCTTGTGTTCCTTATATGTTTTTCTGTGGAGATCAGTAAAATATTTACTATAAAAGGGTTTGTCTTTGGGAATAGCAAAGAGGTGAGAAGTTGGGAGCAATTAACCCCATGCGATATTACAGAACTACAAAAGGACACGAAGGAATAAAGTGAGTGTGGGAGCTACCAGGAAGAAAGGATAGCCTGAAGCCTTCTCTAAGTTGAAAAGATGGCCCAGAGCCAGCTTATGCCTGACAAAGAGCTGAGCAGTTCAATGGCCCATGAGGATTCTCTGCTGTGACACAAGACAACCTGAAAACTGTTCTACCTAAGGGTTCACTTCCACAAGCAATTCCAAGCAAGCCCAGCAGAGGTGACTAAAATTCCAACAAGGATACAATTCTGCCTTTGGTCTCTTCTCAGGGAATATTTCACATTAAAACCACGTGGAGAGTTTTGTTGTGTTGTTTTTTTTTTAATCCCGATGCTGGGTCACACCCCATATCAATTAAATTAGAATGCCTGGAGCTCAGAGCCAGGCATCAGTATTTTTTGAAGAGTCCTATTTTATTCCAATGTATAGCAAAGTTTGTCCAAATCGCAAATTGCTTCATTAAACAGCAACGACAGCTACAGGAAGGGCCACTAATTTCAATGTTACAAGTCAGTTCATCAGGTATGACACAGGATTCCTACCTGTGCCTACCTATAATGACTTTGAAGGGGAAGGGGTTAGAGAGAGAGAAAACAAGGGATCTCTGCTGGAACACAAGTCATTCCTGCCAGGGTGGGCTAGGCCCTGCATTTACTAGGCAGGGGTGGGGGTGGACTGAATAGAAAGCAATTTCCACTGGGACCACTTCAGTCCCTAGGATTAACATGAATATACTGTTCTGTTCTCTAAGAGATATTTCTGTGGTTTCGTATAGAAAAAAAGCAGACAAGAAGTTTTTGAATTCTTTAGCAACTAAAGGTAATGTACTTTAGTGCTTTTAAAGAGAAATAATTCTTAGACTCAATCTTTAGGAAGGAGAAAGAAAAGGGAAAGTTCATTATCTCTCCTTTCTGTGCAATGTTCAAAGTTGCAAATGGCATAGAACATGCACTTTGAACCTCCCCAGTTTTTCTTTGTGTTTCAAGTACTGGTCCAGCTCCTGGAAGGCCACCTAGATCAGGATGGAGACAATAACTAGAAGCCTAAAAGGCCTACACTGTCGTTGAGAACTTATGGCTACCATCCAGCAGATTATTTATTAGAGTTCTTCCTCCACCAAAATAGTCTAAAATCCAAAAACTTTTAAATCCTAACTTCTAGGCCACTATATTAATTTCCTACTAATCACTTAAAAAAATAAAACTTCAAATATGTCCCAAGTAACAACTGGAGTTTTTAAAGGCAAAAATAAAATCATTATTGAAATGGAGCAAGACCCTGTGTGGGCCTCCTGGGTACAAATCCTTTCTGTGTCCCGTTTCTTGTTTTTAGGAAATAGGCTTCATTCACCCTCCTAGACCTTCCCTGAGTTCCAAAGGACATATTCAAACAGTCGCTAATTAGGGAAGTGAGAGAATGCAGAAACAAAGGAGCAGTCAAGAAACCATAGTGCAGTAACAGGGCAAGGTTCTGGTTCCTCCCCAAGGAATGAACGTAACACACCTCTGAGTTCTTCTTCAGGAACTAAAGTCCCCACCCAGTTGGAAGACAGTAACTTCAGTCTGAGCACAAAATTTGTGGAAGACCACCCTGTTACCTCACCCCCAACCAATCAGAAGGAAGTCACACACCACACAGCTCTCACCCTAAATTTTGCCTATAAAAACTTCTCCCTGGGCTTCCCTGATGGCACAGTGGTTAAGAATCCCCTGTCAATGGAGGGGACATGGGTTCCAGCCCTGGTCCGGGAAGATCCCACATGCCGCGGAGCAACTAAGCCCATGCACCACAGCTACTGAGTCCGCGCTCTAGGACCTGCGAGCCACAACTACTGAGCCCACATGCCTAGAGCCCATGCTCTGCAACAAGAGAAGCCACAGCAATGAGAAGCCCATGCACTGCAACGGTGACCCAACACAGCCAAAAATAAATTAATTAATTTTAAAAAAATTCCTCCATGTCCTTAAAAACAAAAAAACAAAAAAACACTTCTCCCTGAAAACAGGCTTTTTGTGTATTAGCTGTCCCAGACTCCTTCTATGGCGCCTTACAATAAACACTGTGCTTCCCCTTCCGACAACCCAGTGTCAGCAGACTGGCTTGGCTTTACTGCACACAGGCGGACCCAAGTTTTGGTTCAGTAAATTTATCACCTTCATCATCATTATTATTTTGACCTAAGAGAGACTTCTGAATATTTTTAGGACTCCCAGGGGAAATTTCTCATCCTGTGGTGGGAGACAGATGGACCCCAGGCTGAACAGTTTCTCCCCTGTGGACAGAAACTCCATAAAAGCAGGATGATGGAGGAGGCTGGGCCCTGCCCAGATAAGGGATGAAAGACCATATATTCCTCATTCTCAAAGTCAAGGAGACCTCCCTGACTGCACATGAGCAGAAAGACTCCTTGGAGGTCAAAAACGGAGGGGGCATCACCCCACAGTGATATCAACTACCCATAGGCCTCTTAGCTAGAATCCACCTTGGCTAAGAGATGTGCATCACACATGGGATGACCCTGAGATATACCTAATACGGACTCAGAACCAGGCAAAGCAAGATGACTGGCCAAAGGAAACCCAGAAGAAATGCCCCATAAAAGTGATTCAAACTGCCACAAGGGCATGACTCTCTCTCTGAGCCCACCCATGCATCTATCCACACGTACTGTACTCTTTTTCCTCCTAATAAACACTTTACTTGCTTCACTACTTTCCATCTCTATGTGGAAATTCATTTCTACACAGCTGACAGGCCAGGGCCTTGTCACTGGCCACTGGTCCCTGGTGGTACAGTGGCTAGGATTCAGCACTCTCACTGCCGCTGCCTGACCTCAATCTCTGGCCAGGAACCGAAATCCTGCTTCAAGCCACTGTAGGCCAAGGCCATCCAAGATCAATCCAACTGCAGAAATTACAAAAGAAAATTACACACTGAAATAGAGACACAGATGTAGAGAACAAACGTATGGACACCAAGAGGGAAAAGCGAGGTGGGGGGGATGAACTGGGAGACTAAGATTGACATATATACACTAAAATGTATAAAACAGATAACTAATAAGAACATGCCATATAGCACAGGGAACTCCACTTTGCTGTACAGTAGAAACTAACACAACATTGTAAAACAACTATACCCCAATAAAAAAAATAATAATAAATTAATTTAATTAAATTAAAACAAGTAGGTAACATACCTACTAAATATTTAAGGGGAAAAAAAGAAATTACACACCATGTGGCCCAAAGGTAGAAGAATTAAGGAGAGGAGACACACTTAAAATGAAGTATCTGTAGAGCACTAGATTTGAAGAAGGGCAAGAGAGTGTGGTCCAAGTACCATCATCTCCAACTGAATTCCTGCAGCTACTTCTCAAGTGGTTTCCCAGATTCCTCTCCAACCCCACTTCAAGCCATTGTCCTCAGCAAAACAAGTCATGATTTGAATAGTCACAATTTAAATTTCTCCAAAGGAGATATGCAAATTGTCAATAAGCACATGAAAAGATGCTCAAATCACTAATCCTTAGGGAAATGCAAATTAAAAACACAATGAAATACCACTTCACACCCATCAGCATGGCTATGAAGGGCATCAGAACATGCCAACCCAAAATATGCCACTTTGGTATAAGGATTATTTTGAGCTGAAGGTAACTGAGAAATAACAGATGCAGGAAGGCCTCCCTGTACTCCCCTTTTCTGCTTAAAAGCAAGACATGAATTACCTATGAGAAAGGTGAGAACACTCTTATCACAGAGGACAAGGCACAGATGCTGAGATAAATCTGAACAAATACACCTTACTAAAAGAAACCTTATCTTCCATTAGTTTCCCCCATTTATTCACCTTCCCACAATTTACTACCTCCAGAAGCTCAGACTCCTTTTCCTTTGTCTTGTCACATTTCCACAATTTATGGCTCTTTGTTTAAATGGTATATAAGCTCTCAGCACTAACTACTTCTTTGGCGCTTTCATTTCATTTCTGTGATGCCCACCATTTGCACATGAAAAAAACCTTTTTCTCCAGTTGATCGATCTTTTGTCAGTTTAGTTTGCAGAGCCCTGGGCACTGAACCTAAGAAGGTAGATGAAAAGGTTTTTTCCTTCCCCTACAGCAATTATTAAAAAAACAAAATCAGAGAAATTGCCGAGGCTTCTGGGAAGACGGCAGAGGAGTAGGACGGGGAGATCGCCTTCCTCCCCACAGATACGCCAGAAATACATCTACACGTGGAACAACTCCTGCAGAGCACCTACTGAATGCTGGCAGAAGACCTCAGACCTCCCTAAAGGCAAGAAACACCCCACGTACCTGGGTAGGGCAAAAGAAAAAAGAATAAACAGAGACAAAAGGACAGGGACAGGACCTGCACCAGTGGGAGGGAGCTGTGAAGGAGGAAAGGTTTCCGCACACTAGGAAGCCCCTTCGCGGGCGGAGACTGCGGGTGGCGGAGGGGGAAGCTTTGGAGCCGCGGAGGAGAGCGCAGCCACAGGGGTTGCGGAGGGCAAAGCGGAGAGATTCCCGCACAGAGGATTGGTGCCAACCAGCACTCACCAGCCCAAGAGGCTTGTCTGCTCACCCGCCGGGGCGGGCGGGGCTGGGAGCTGAGGCTCGGGCTTTGGTCGGATCCCAGGGAGAGGACTGGGGTTGGCGGCGTGAACACAGCCTGCAGGGGGTTAGTGCGCCGCGGCTGGCCAGGAGGGAGTCCGGGGAAAAGTCTGGACCTGCCGAAGACGCAAGACACTTTTTCTTCCCTCTGTTTCCTGGTGCGCGAGGTGAGGGGATTAAGAACGCTGCTTAAAGGAGCTCCAAGAAACGGGCGGGAGCCACGGCTAACAGCGCAGACCCCAGAGACGGGCATGAGACGCTAAGGCTGCTACTGCCGCCACCAAGAAGCCTGAGTGCGAGCACAGGTCACTATCCACACGCCCCTTCCGGGGAGCCTGTGCAGCCTGCCACTCCCAGGGTCCCGTGATCCAGGGACAACTTCCCCGGGAGAACGCACGGCGTGCCTCAGGCTGGTGCAACGTCACGCCGGCCTCTGCCGCCGCAGGACCGCCCCGCACTCCGTACCCCTCCCTTCCCCCGGCCTGAGTGAGCCAGAGCCCCTCAATCAGCGGCTCCTTTAACCCCGTCCTGTCTGAGCAAAACACAGACGCCCTCCGGCGACCTACACGCAGAGGCGGGGCCAAATCCAAAGGGGAGCCCCTGGAGCTGTGAGAACAAAGAAGAGAAAGGGAAATCTCTCCCAGCAGCCACAGAAGCAGCAGATTAAAGCTCCACAATCAACTTGATGTACCTGCATCTGTGGAATACCTGAATAGACAACGAATCATCCCAAATTGAGGAGGTGGACTTTGAGAGCAAGATTTATGATTTTTTCCCCTTCGCCTCTTTTTGTGAGTGTGTATGTGTATGCTTCTGTGTGAGACTTTGTCTGTATAGCTTTGCTTCCACCATTTGTCCTAGGGTTCTATCCGTCCGTTTTTTTTTTTTCTCTTAATAATTATTTTTCTATTTTAATAACTTTATTATATTTTATCTTATTTTATTTTACCTTCCCTCGTTCCTTCCTTCCTCCCTCCCTCCCTCCGTACTTTCTTTCTTTTTTTCTTTCTTTCTTTCTTTCTACTTCTACTAATTCTTTCTTTCTACTTTTTCTCCCTTTTATTCTGAGCCGTGTGGATGAAAGGCTCTTGGTGCTGCTGCCAGGAGTCAGTGCTGTGCCTCTGAGGTGGGAGAGCCAACTTCAGGACACTGGTCCACAACAGACCTCCCAGCTCCACATAATATCAAATGGCGAAAATCTCCCAGAGATCTCCATCTCAACACCAGCACCCAGCTTCACTCAACGACCAGCAAGCTACAGTGCTGGACATCCTATGCCAAACAACTAGCAAGACAGGAATACAACCCCACCCATTAGCAGAGAGGCTGCCTAAAATCATAATAAGTCCACAGAAACCCCAAAACACACCACCAGACGTGGACCTGCCCACCAGAAAGACAAGATCCAGCCTCATCCACCAGAACACAGGCACTAGTACCCTCCACCAGGGAGCCTACACAACCCACTGAACCAACCTTAGCCACTGGGGACAGACACAAAAAACAACAGGAACTACGAACCTGCAGCCTGCAAAAAGGAGACTCCAAACACAGTAAGATAAGCAAAATGAAAAGACAGAAAAACACACAGCAGATGAAGGAGCAAGATAAAAACCCACCAGACCTAACAAATGAAGAGGAAATAGGCAGTCTACCTGAAAAAGAATTCAGAATAATGATAGTAAAGATGATCCAAAATCTTGGAAATAGAATAGACAAAATGCAAGAAACAGTTAACAAGGACCTAGAAGAACTAAAGATGAAACAAACAATGATGAACAACACAATAAATGAAATGAAAAATACTCTAGATGGGATCAATAGCAGAATAACTGAGGCAGAAGAACGGATAAGTGACCTGGAAGATAAAATAGTGGAAGTAACTACTGCAGAACAGAATAAAGAAAAAAGAATGAAAACAACTGAGGACAGTCTCAGAGACCTCTGGGACAACATTAAATGCACCAACATTCGAATTATAGGGGTTCCAGAAGAAAAAGAGAAAAAGGGACTGAGAAAATATTTTAAGAGATTATAGTTGAAAACTTCCCTAATATGGGAAAGGAAATAGTTAATCAAGTCCAGGAAGCACAGAGAGTCCCATACAGGATAAATCCAAGGAGAAATACGCCAAGACACATATTAATCGAACTGTCAAAAATTAAATACAAAGAAAGCATATTAAAAGCAGCAAGGGAAAAACAACAAATAACACGTAAGGGAATCCCCATAAGGTTAACAGCTGATCTTTCAGCAGAAACTCTGCAAGCCAGAAGGGAGTGGCAGGACATATTGAAAGTGTTGAAGGAGAAAAACCTGCAACCAAGATTACTCTACCCAGCAAGGATCTCATTCAGATTTGATGGAGAAATTAAAACCTTTACAGACAAGCAAAAGCTGAGAGAGTTCAGCACCACCAAACCAGCTCTACAACAACTGCTAAAGGAACTTCTCTAGGCAAGAAACACAAAAGAAGGAAAAGACCTACAATAACGAACCCAAAACAATTAAGAAAATGGGAATGGGAACATACATATCGATAATTACCTTAAATGTAAATGGACTAAATGCTCCCATCAAAAGACACAGATTGGCTGAATGGATACAAAAACAAGACACATATATTTGCTGTCTACAAGAGACCCACTTCAGACCTAGAGACACATACAGACTGAAAGTAAGGGGATGGAAAAAGGTATTTCATGCAAATGGAAACCAAAATAAAGCTGGAGTAGCAATTCTCATATCAGACAAAATAGACTTTAAAATAAAGACTATTAGAAGAGACAAAGAAGGACACTACATAATGAACAAGGGATCGATCCAAGAAGAAGATATAACAATTATAAATATTTATGCACCCAACATAGGGGCACCTCAATACATAAGGCAAATACTAACAGCCATAAAAGGGGAAATCGACAGTAACACATTCATAGTAGGGGACTTTAACACCCCACTTTCACCCATGGACAGATCATCCAAAATGAAAATAAATAAGGAAACACAAGCTTTAAATGATACATTAAACAAGATGGACTTAATTGATATTTATAGGACATTCCATCCAAAAACAACAGAATACACATTTTTCTCAAGTGCTCATGGAACATTCTCCAGGATAGATCATATCTTGGGTCACAAATCAAGCCTTGGTAAATTTAAGAAAATTGAAATTGTATCAAGTATCTTTTCTGACCACAACGCTATGAGACTAGATATCAATTACAGGAAAAGATCTGTAAAAAATACAAACACATGGAGGCTAAACAATACACTACTTAATAACGAAGTGATCACTGAAGAAATCAAAGAGGAAATCAAAAAATACCTAGAAACAAATGACAATGGAGACACGACAACTCAAAATCTATGGGATGCAGCAAAAGCAGTTCTAAGAGGGAAGTTTATAGCAATACAATCCTACCTTAAGAAACAGGAAACATCTCGAATAAACAACCTAACCTTGCACCTAAAGCAATTAGAGAAAGAAGAACAAAAAAACCCCAAAGTTAGCAGAAGGAAAGAAATCATAAAAATCAGATCAGAAATAAATGAAAAAGAAATGAAGGAAACGATAGCAAAGATCAATAAAACTAAAAGCTGGTTCTTTGAAAGGATAAACAAAATTGATAAACCATTAGCCAGACTCATCAAGAAAAAAGGGAGAAGACTGAAATCAATAGAATTAGAAATGAAAAAGGAGAAGTAACAACTGACACTGCAGAAATACAAAAGATCATGAGAGATTACTACAAGCAACTCTATGCCAATAAAATGGACAACCTGGAAGAAATGGACAAATTCTTAGAAAGGCACAACCTGCCAAGACTGAATCAGGAAGAAATAGAAAATATGAACAGACCAATCACAAGCACTGAAATTGAAACTGTGATTAAAAATCTTCCAACAAGCAAAAGCCCAGGACCAGATGGCTTCACAGGCGAATTCTATCAAACATTTAGAGAAGAGCTATCACCTATCCTTCTCAAACTCTTCCAAAATATAGCAGAGGGAGGAACACTCCCCAACTCATTCTACGAGGCCACCATCACCCTGATACCAAAACCAGACAAGGATGTCACAAAGAAAGAAAACTACAGGCCAATATCACTGATGAACATAGATGCAAAAATCCTCAACAAAATACTAGCAAACTGAATCCAACAGCACATTAAACGGATCATACACCATGATCAAGTGGGGTTTATTCCAGGAATGCAAGGATTCTTCAATATACACAAATCAATCAACGTGATACACCGTATTAACAAATTGAAGGAGAAAAACCATATGATCATCTCAATAGATGCAGAGAAAGCTTTTGACAAAATTCAACACCCATTTATGATAAAAACCCTGCAGAAAGCAGGCATAGAGGGAACTTTCCTCAACATAATAAAGGCCATATATGACAAACCCACAGCCAACATCGTCCTCAATGGTGAAAAACTGAAAGCATTTCCACTAAGATCAGGAACAAGACAAGGTTGCCCACTCTCACCACTCTTATTCAACATAGTTTTGGAAGTTTTAGCCACAGCAATCAGAGAAGAAAAGGAAATAAAAGGAATCCAAATCGGAAAAGAAGAAGTAAAGCTGTCACTCTTTGCAGATGACATGATACTATACATAGAGAATCCTAAAGATGCTACCAGAAAACTACTAGAGCTAATCAATAAATTTGGTAAAGTAGCAGGATACAAAATTAATGCACAGAATCTCTGGCATTCCTATACACTAATGATGAAAAACCTGAAAGTGAAATCAAGAAAACACTCCCATTTACCATTGCAACAAAAAGAATAAAATATCTAGGAATCAACCTACCTAAGGAGACAAAAGACCTGTATGCAGAAAATTATAAGACACTGATGAAAGAAATTAAAGATGATACAAATAGATGGAGAGATATACCATGTTCTTGGATTGGAAGAATCAACATTGTGAAAATGACTCTACTACCCAAAGCAATCTACAGATTCAATGCAATCCCTATCAAACTACCACTGGCATTTTTCACAGAACTAGAACAAAAAATTTCACAATTTGTATGGAAACACAAAAGACCCCAAATAGCCAAAGCAATCTTGAGAACGAAAAACAGAGCTGGAGGAATCAGGCTTCCTGACTTCAGACTATACTACAAAGCTACAGTAATCAGGAAAGCATGGTACTGGCACAAACAGAAAGATAGATCAATGGAACAGCATAGAAAGCCCAGAGATAAACCCACGCACATATGGTCACCTTATCTTTGATAAAGGAGGCAGGAATGTACAGTGGAGAAAGGACAGCCTCTTCAATAAGTGGTGCTGGGAAAACTGGACAGCTACATGTAAAAGTATGAGATTAGATCACTCCCTAACATCACACACAAAAATAAGCTCAAAATGGATTAAAAGACCTAAATGTAAGGCCAGAAACTATCAAACTCTTAGAGGAAAACATAGGCAGGACACTCTATGACATAAATCACAGCAAGATCCTTTTTGACCCACCTCCTAGAGAAATGGAAATAAAAACAAAAATAAACAAATGGGACCTAATGAAACTTCAAAGCTTTTGCACAGCAAAGGAAACCATAAACAAGACCAAAAGACAACCCTCAGAATGGGAGAAAATATTTGCAAATGAAGCAACTGACAAAGGATTAATCTCCAAAATTTATAAGCAGCTCATGCAGCTTAATAACAAAAAAACAAACAACCCAATCCAAAAATGGGCAGAAGACTTAAATAGACATTTCTCCAAAGAAGATATACAGACTGCCAACAAACACATGAAAGAATGCTCAACATCACTAATCATTAGAGAAATGCAAATCAAAACTACAATGAGGTATCATTTCACACCGGTCAGAATGGCCATCATCAAAAAATCTAGAAACAATAAATGCTGGAGAGGGTGTGGAGAAAAGGGAACCCTTTTGCACTGTTGGTGGGAATGTAAATTGATACAGCCACTGTGGAGAACAGTATGGAGCTTCCTTAAAAAACTACAAATAGAACTACCATATGACCCAGCAATCCCACTACTGGGCATATACCCTGAGAAAACCATAATTCAAAAAGAGTCATGTACCAAAATGTTCATTGCAGCTCTATTTACAATAGCCCAGAGATGGAAACAACCTAAGTGTCCATCATGGATGAATGGATAAAGAAGATGTGGCACATATATACAATGGACTATTACTCAGCCATAAAAAAAAATGAAACTGAGCTATTTGTAATGAGGTGGATGGACCTAGAGTCTGTCATACAGAGTGAAGTAAATCAGAAAGAGAGAGACAAATACCGTATGCTAACACATATATATGGAATTTAAGAAAAAAAACTGTCATGAAGAACCTAGGGGTAAGACAGGAATAAAGACTGTGTCCTACTAGACCTACTAGAGAATGGACTTGAGGCTATGGGGAGGAGGAAGGGTAAGGTGTGACAAAGCGAGAGAGAGGCATGGACATATATACACTACCAAACATAAGGTAGATAGCTAGTGGGAAGCAGCCGCATACCACAGGGAGATCAGCTCGGTGCTTTGTGACCGCCTGGAGGGGTGGGATAGGGAGGGTGGGAGGGAGGGAGACACAAGAGGGAAGAGGTATGGGAACATATGTATATGTATAACTGATTCACTTTGTTATAAAGCAGAAACTAACACACCATTGTAAAGCAATTATACTCCAATAAAGATGTAAAAAAAATAATAAAATTAAATTAAATTTAAAAAAATCAAAAACAACTCTTAGTACAGTTGTGGAGAAATTGAAACTCTTACACATTGCTTTTGGGAATACAAAATGGTGCAGATGCTGTGGAGAACAGTATAGCAGTTCTTAAAAAAATTAAACACAGAATTACCATTTGACCCAGCTATTCCACTTCTGGGTATAACTACAAAAGAACTCAAAGTGTTATGGAACCCAAGTTCATGTATCCAATGCACAGCAAGGACAAACAAACCGAAATGTGGGAGTTTGGAGCAGAGAAACGTTTATCATAGGGCCAAGCAAGGAGAATGGGTGGCTAGTGCTCAAAAACCCTGAACTCCCCGATGATTTTCAGGAAGAAGTTTTTATAGACAAAATTTGGGGTGAGGGCTGCAGAGTGTGTGACTTTCTTCTGATCAGTTGGTGATGAGGTTAACAGGGTGGTGTTCCAGGAATCTTGCGCTCAACCTGAAGTTAACCGTCTGCCACCTGGGTGGGGACCTTAGTTCCTGCAGAAAAGTTCAAAGATATTATGTATATTCCTTAATGAGGAACCAGGATACTGCTTTAATTGCTGCAGTACCATTTCTTGATTGTTTCTCCTTTGTCTCTGCATACCCTTACTTCCCTGATTACCGTTTGAATCTGCCCTTCAAAATTCAAGGAAGTCTAAGAGGCTGAAGTCTTTACCCCGCAAGTAAGAAAAGGGGGACATGGAAGGGCTTTTGTACCCAGGTGGGCCCCAGAGGGTCCTGCTCAGTTTCAAAAGCAGGGACTCAAAGCGGAACTTGTACACCCATGTTCACTGCAACAATGCAAGGTGGAAACAACAGATTAACGGATAAACAAAATGAAATACTATTCAGCTTTAAAAGATAATAAAATTCTGATACAAGCTACAACATGGATGAAACTTAAAGATACTATATTGAGGGCTTCCCTGGTGGCGCAGTGGTTGAGAGTCCACCTGCCGATGCAGGGGACACAGGTTTGTACTCCGGTCCGGGAGGACCCCACATGCCACGGAGTGGCTGGGCCCATGAGCAATGGCCGCTGAGCCTGTGCGTCCGGAGCCTGTGTGTCTGGAGCCTGTGCTCCGCAATGGGAGAGGCCACAACAGTGAGAGGCCCGCATACCGCAAAAAAATATATATATATATATATAATTATATCGATACTAAGTTAAAGAAGCTAGACACAAAAAGACAAATATTATATGATGCCACTTACATAGGTACCCTGAAGAGTTAGATACAGAGATAGAAAGTAGAAAGGTAGATACCAGTGGCTAGGGGGATGAGAGAATGGAGAGTTATGGTTTAAAGTTTAGAGTACAGGGACTTCCCTGGCAGTGCAGTGGTTATGACTCCATACTCCCACTGCAGGGGGCCAGGCTGGATCCCTGGTCAGGGAACTAAGATCCCACATGACGTGTGGCACAGCACAAAAAAAACCCAAGAAAACTGGGCTTCCCTGGTGGCGCAGTGGTTGAGAATCTGCCTGCCAATGCAGGGGACACGGGTTCGAGCCCTGGTCTGGGAAGATCCCACATGCCACAGAGCAACTAGGCCCGTGAGGCACAACTACTGAGCCTGTGCATCTGGAGCCTTTGCTTCGCAACGAGAGGCCGCGATAGTGAGAGGCCCGCGCACCACAATGAAGAGTGGCCCCTGCTTCTGCAACTAGAGAAAGCCCTCACACAGAAATGAAGACCCAACACAGCCAAAAATAAATAAATGAATGAATTTAAAAAAACACAAAAAACAAGAAAACAAAAATAAAGTTTAGAGTACAGAGCTTTACTTTGGGATGAAGAAAAAGTTCTGGAGATGTACAGCAGTGATGGTGAGGTAGGAGGTAGATGGGCTCCTGGGCTGAGCCGCTGGAGTTTGTCAAGTGGAGTAAATTGTAGTTTGTTTTCCCTGACACTTCAAGGTAAAATTAATGGCAGAAGCTGAGCTCTGCTGGGGTAAAGAGATAAGATGACCACATCTATCACTACTGAGGTCAAGGAGACCTCCCCTGCTGCACGTGCACAGGAAGGATCCTCAGGGGTCAAAAGGGAGAGGGCACTACCCCCATAATATGTGTTGTCAAATTTTCCCAGAGGCCTCCACACTGGAACCCATCTTGGCTAAAAGATGCACACACATATTGGATAGGGCCCTGGGACAGGTCAGATGTGGGAAAATAGCCAAGATAATTGGCCAGAGGACAACAAAAACCCTGAAGAACTGCCCCATATAAGGAATTTAAATCATCTTTCTGGTGCACTCCTCATTAGGAAGGATAGCCACACTCTTCTCTGGGTGTGTATTTCTACTTTGCTCCTGCTCTAAATAAGCTGCTTCTTTGTTCTCTTTGCACATACAGTGCCTCCAATAAACTCTGTGCCTGCTTTACAATGTCTCTCTGTGGAATTCTTTCTTCAAAGAGGACAAGGACCAAGGTCCTCTCATCTGCCGACATCAATGGTTGCACAAGAACGTGAAAGTACTTAATGCTACTGAACTGCACACTTAAAAATGGTTAAAATGGTACATTTTATATTATATATTTTACCATACACACCCTTCAACGCACTATGGAGAACAGTACGGAGGTTCCTTAAAAAACTAAAAATAGAACTACCATATGATCCAGCAATCCCACTCTTGGGCATATATCCAGAGAAAACCATAATTCAAAAAGATACATGCACCCCAATGTTCATTGCAGCACTATTTACAATAGCCAGGACATGGAAGCAACCTAAATGTCCATCAAGATGTAGTACATATATACAGTGGAATATTACTCAGCCACAAAAAAAGAATGAAATAACGCCATCTGCAGCGACACAGATGGACCTAGAGATTGTCATACTGAGTGAAGTAAGTCAGACCGAGAAAGACAAATATCGTGTGGTATTGCTTATATGTGGAAACTAAAAAAATGGTACAAGTGAATTTATTTACAGAACAGAAATAGAGTCACAGATGTAGGAAACAAACTTACCGTTACCAAGGGGGAAAGGAGGGGAGGGATAAATTGGGAGACTGGGATTGACATATACACACTACTATGTATAAAATAGGTAACTAATAAGAACCTACTATATAGCACAGGGAACTCTACTCAATACTCTGTAATGATCTACATGGGAAAAGAATCTAAAAAAGAGTGGATATATGTATAACTGATTCACTTTGCTGTACAGCAGAAACTAACACAACATTGTAAATCAACCACACTCCAATAAAAATTAATTAAAATAAAAAACTCTTCAAGAGTTTCCCACTGTACTTAGAATAAAATTAAAACTAGTTACTGAAACCAAGCAGGACCCTGTGGGGTCCTCCTGGGTACAAATGTCTTTCCATGTCCCCCCCCCCATTTCTTATTTGTAGGGAAAAGGCTGCAGCCTCCTAGGCCTCCCCTGCGTTCCAAACGAGAGATTCAAACAGATACTCACAAAAGGCAGGGAATGCAGAAACAAAGGAGGAGCAGTCAAGATACAATAGTGACGGGCTTCCCTGGTGGTACAGTAGTTAAGAATCCCCCTGCCAATGCAGGGGGCACAGGTTCGCGCCCCGGTCTGGGAAAATCCCACGTGCCACAAAGCAGCTAAGCCTGTGCGCCACAACTATTGAGCCTTCACTCTAGAGTCCGTGAGTCACAACTACAGATCCCGCATGCCATAACTACTGAATCCCATGTGTATAGAGCCAGTGCTCCGCAACAAGAAGCCACCGCAATGAGAAGCCCATGCACTGCGACGAAGAGTAGCCCCTGCTTGCCGCAACTAGAGAAAGCCACACACAGCAACAAAGAACCAAAGCAGCCAAAAATAAATAAATTTTTTGAAAAAAGATACAACAGGGATAAGCATAAGATTCCAGAGTTCAGGGTTTTTGAGCAGGAGCTGCCCATTCTCCTTGCACGGTCCTTGCAATAAACCTTTCCTAGCTCTGAATTCACATTGGTTAGTTTGGCCTCACTGTTCATCCGGCATACAAACTTGTGTTCAGCAATATGACCACAATCCCGAAGGTTCTGCATAGCTGACTTCTACCCTTATGTCTGTCTGTCCTAATCTCACACCACTTCCCCCCTTGCTCACTGTGCTACAGCCCAGCTAGGCGAAACACACCAAATTCTTTCTGAACTCAGGGTCTATACAACTGCTATTGCCCTGCTTGAAATGCTCTCCCCATGGCTTATTCCTTTTCATCCTTTAGTATTTAGCTAAAATGTCACCTCTTCAAAAAGTAGCACTCCCACTGCTACCCCACCTCCAGCCTCAAAGAACTCTCTATCAATCTCCATATAAAATTATGTACAGTACAATCCTCCCTCAGTATCTGCAGGGGACTGGTTCCAAGACCCCCAATAGATACCAAAATCCACAGATGCTCAAGTCCCTTATATAAAGTGGCATAGTATTTGCATATAACATATGCACATCCTCCTATATACTTTAAATCATTTCTAGATTACTAATAACACCTAATACAATGTAAATGTTATATAAATAGTAGCAAATTCAAGTTTTGTTTTTTGGAACTTTCTCGCATTTTTTTTCCCAATATTTTCAATCCACGGTTGAATCCACAGATGCAGAACCCGCAGATACAAAGGGGTGACTATATTCTATCTTTAAAACCTTAACCAAGTTATTTTATCTCCCTATACCCTAATGTCCTCACTTATATCATGGAGACAACAGTACCTATGTAATACTGGTGAGGATAAATGACACCTCATACTACTGTCAATAAATGTTAACATTTATTATTAGCATCAGGTACTTACACAGCAATTCCAGTAATTCTTAAGAATCTTAGTAACCTGAGTTAATACAGGGGATGTTTTACTAGACCCAAATAAAACTCCTGATTAGCTCTCATGTCCCTCCCAGAAACCAGTCCCCAAAGACAAAATTTATTTCCCACTAATCACAGAAATATCTCCCCCAATCAAGCCAGTCTCTGTCTCATTCAGTAACAATAATAACGTTACTCGAAAACTGGGTTCGCCTTTTGATGGGTGTTGAGCCAAAAGACACAACCAGGCTGAAAAGTAGAAGGAAGGATTTATTATTATTTGCAGCAAGTAAGGAGGGATCTTTCCCAAAGCAGTGTCTCTCGGAACAGTAAAATTGAGGAAGTTTTTTTATTTTTATTTTTATTTTTTTTCGGTACGCGGGCCTCTGTTATGGCCTCTCCCATTGCGGAGCACAGACTCCGCATGCGCAGGCTCAGCGGCCATGGCTCACGGGCCCAGCCACTCCGCAGCATGTGGGATCTTCCCGGACCGGGGCACGAACCCGTGTCCCTTGCATCGGCAGGCGGACTCTCAACCACTGTGCCACCAGGGAAGCCCGGGAAGTTTTAAGCTAAGGGTATATGCATATTCAGGAAGGGGCTTGGGCAGCCATATTATTTGATTGAAGTGAGAAGGATCAGAAAAGGTCAAAGTCATCCCTTAGGTTCCAGCTGATCTGGTAGTTGAGCACTTCAGGCTAATCTTCACCACTGAAACAGAACTTGGAGCCTTTACAACTGATATCATTATCTTTGCTTGAGTGTTTCTGCATTCTTCTGTGCCCTTAAGATCATTAATTACTGAGATCTGTTCAAGGGCAAGCATTATGGCTAGGCTTAGATCACAAAATGTCTTAGGTCAAAAATGGCTCCTGTCATGTCAAGAAAGCCATGCCTGGTTCTCTTCCTCCAGGGACCCCCTACCCTATCTACTTACAATAATACCTACGGTTATATAACATTTTTATTTACCAGACATGCTTCCTTAACAGCCTCTCATTCAGTCAGTAGCAGTCAGGCTGCAGTCTTGAAAAAAATTTCTTTGCAGAATTTTTGTACAACATGAAATACCGCATTGGTAGTAGTCACTGAAGAATTACCCAGTCCTAAAAGATGACATAATACCATGCTGTTGATGAGAACAGTTCCTCTTCCATATAGCCTAAAATGAGACTAGAGTATCTGCTTAAATGCTACCTGCGCCAGAAGGATTTCAAAACCTCATAACCTTACTCTAGCCCACTTTGGCCTTCTCTCACATCTCACAGCACATTACTTTATACCAACTGATTTTACACATCATATCACTCTATCATGTGTGTAAGCCTTGTCCGTTTAAGTCCCAGGTCCTTTAAGGGCAAGAGTAACATGCCCTACACTGCAGCCACAACTCCCATACAGCCTGGAGAAGAATCAGCAGAGATGCCTTATATTTAAGCACACCCCTGAGCCTAACCCCACCATCTCCCAAGCACCAATGTGACCTCCCTGCAATGTTTCTAGGGGGTGAGGGGCAGAGGAGATGGAAATTTCAAGATAAAATTACAGTTGGTGGGTTGCATATTATCCACAGACCGAACCAACGGCAGATAGAAAATATTTAAGAAAAAGCAATTCCAGAAAGTTCAAAAAGCAAAACTTGAATGTGCCATGCACCGGCAACTATTTACGTAGCATTTACATTGTATTAGGTATTATAAGTAATCTAGAGATGGTTTAAAGTACACAGGAGGACGTGTGTAGGTTATATGCAAATAATATGCCATTTTATATAAGACACTTGAGCATCCCATAGATTTTGGTATCCATGGCTGTGGGGTGGTAAAGGTGGAGGTGGACCTGGAACCAATGCCCTACGGATACCGAGAGACAACTGTATCTTCAATTATCCATTTCTAGGCTGGAAGGACCTGAGAAGAAATCTAATTCAGTATTCTCACGTTTCAGATGAAAGAACTAAAGCCCAGAGATGTTAACTGTCCTGCCTAAAATGAGGCAATGAGTTAGTGGCAGAAAGTGCACTGGTCCTGAACACAGGTCCTGACTCAGTATTTAGGTTTTTCTCTATTCTATACTACGTCCTGTACCTCCATTAGAAGGATTGCGTTTGTCAGTACTGAATGAATTGTAATATTAAATGAACCTTGTTCTTTTTTGCTTTAAAGGAACGTAACAAGAAAACAGTAATGGCGGTTTAGGGCAATGATCCTAAAATTCTGAAGATGTGTAATTTGTTCTTTAAATTATCAAGTTCACATATTAAAGTTCAAATATGTTGATTCACATAAATCAAAGTATTACAAAGTTGCTACAAGAAGAATTTAAGAAATCTTCGATCTTTTTTTTTTAAACATAGGCAAAAAACTACAATAGAAAAAATATGAAGTAAAACAAAGATAAATACAAGGTCTTCTGGATGTAGATATCTTCACCATGATCAATAAATACAATGACAAGAAAGAACACATTTCCAGAAAAAAAAGGAACGGAGTGGGGGGTATGCAGAAAGACCCATATTCAAACACAACCTTTACTAGGTGCAGTTTCATTTAAAGCATGAAAGAACTTGATTTCTTCATTCATTTGCTCACTTATTCATTCACAATATTTATTAAAGCACCTACTATGTGCCAGAAACAGGAAAGGTAAAAGATGAAACGAGACAGGATTCCTGCTATTCTGGAGACCACGCTTTAGTAGGCGCGGGATGGTTAACAAGCAAACACAGAAACAAGCCAATTGCAGCTTGTGATAAACTGCTATGGAAAAAATAAACAGGGTGATGTGAGAATGTGTGAGGAGTCTATATGAGCTATGAGGTCAAGGAAGGCCCTCTAAGGAGGTCTGATCTGAGAAAGAAGAGGAAGTACAAAGTCTGGTTCCAATTTCCTTCTAACTAAAACCATTAGAATTCCAACCAGAATCTTGGGAGGAGGAGTAAATTCCTCATTCCTAGTCTCCTCAGTACAAACACAGGAGAATGAGAGGGATCCCAATCCCCACATGGAATGGCCTGGTTTGGAGAAATCGTCCAAAGTGAACAAAAGGAAACTCACAAGCAAAGAAAGCTCTGTATTCCCCTTTCTTAAGAAAATGACAGTTCCACTGTTCAGTAACATATGAACAGTAATGACCTGACATGGTGGACTTTACACAGAAAAACATACTCTTTTTGGCGTTTTCTACTATGAAAAGGGCGGTGGTAAGATGAGGCAGCAATAAGGTCTATATAGCAATCCACTGGCATGTTACTTTACAATTGTTATTAAGCATTTTAAATACAATTTTTCAAACTCTAAAATATTCCTTGTTAAAAAACACAAAAGTAGTAAAAGAAAGAACATGGGGAAATTTTTTTCTTAATTTGTATATTTACTGTGTTACGGGTCTTAATGTATTCACTCCCATTTACAAGATTTACACATAAGCAAAGATCTGTTCAAAGCTCTACTATGCCACGTGCCAAACAGCAAACATGCAAGCAACTAGATGTCTGAGCAATTTTTCAGTGGTCTCTCCCTAGCCAAAGACCTAAAGACAAATACGTTAGTACACCATTATTACTAGGGAAAAGTAAAGATGGAGAATCAGTGAATATTTAAACTAGAACACCCTCATTTTAAAGACAAGGAAAGGGAAGCACAAGGAGGATAATGACTACCCAATGTCAAAAAACTGGGGGAAATTAGGCATCCAAACTCTCAGCCCAGGACTCCAGTGTTTTTTCAAAAGCAAGGAACAAGAATCTACTTTTCAACTGGCACTTTTTAAACAATAAGATGAAACAGAAACCATCAGAGTAGGTTGTACACAATACAGATTTTGTTTTGTGAACCTTTTTTCATTTTTTTATATATATTTTTTTCATACATAGATATGCACACACAGTTACATATCTATGGAGTCTTGAGGTAAGAAGATCTCTTGCTACGGGTTGCAGTCAAAAATATTAAAAACACTACATTTCACACGGCCTATCTTGAAATAATTCCTTGTATTGATATTTTTATGCAAACGTTGCAATAGCAAGGCTGAAAAAATTAATAGATGGCCAATACTACCTTGGAAATCTTTCCTTCAAATCCCATTTTTGCATTCATTCAGTGCTCTACTTTTTGTGCCGTTGACTATAGCTAAAGTAACTATCGACAGCGATAGCAGCAACTAGCAAGCACAGAAGCTCTCATTCAGCCAAAGGTGCTAGAAGAATCACTGTCTATTGGTCTCCTAAGGAATTTATAGCTGGAAAAGCAGATATTTATTACAAAAAGACACAATATGTTCACTAGAGCGCAGAGGTTCAGAGAGTTCTCTCCAAAAAAGACATAAGTACGCCACAGACTTGCCTTTGAATGTAATTTCAGAGGAAAGGCTCATTCCTAAAATATTTTCTATTTTCTCTCCATAATATTGCCTAAGGCTAATATCTAGGGGAAAAAATTTAACATAGGACACAGCATCCACTCCTAAATAGGTCTAAGATTTAAAACGTGAACTGCCTTGGGAGAAGCTACACTAAAATTCCACCTAAGGGGCTTCCCTGGTGGCACAGTGGTTGAGAGTCCGCCTGCCGATGCAGGGGACGCGGGTTCGTGCCCCGGTCCTGGAAGATCCCACATGCCGCGGAGCGGCTGGGCCCATGAGCCATGGCCGCTGAGCCTGCGCGTCTGGAGCCTATGCTCCGCAACGGGAGAGGCCAAAACAGTGAGAGGCCTGCGTACCGCAAAAAAAAAAAAAAAAAAAAAAATTCCAGCTAAGATACAGAAATATCACATCTCAACATATAAGATCAGTTTTCGATGGCATATTGGGGAAAGGCAAGAGAAGACAACAACATTGAAGAGTATAAAGACAGATAAAAGAAAATGGGTAAAATAAGTCAGGGTTAAGAAGAGAATGTTAGAGCAAAAGGTAAACTACCCAATCACTATGTCACAGTAAAAGTTTACTCCAAAATATATTACGCACTACTAGATATTTCCGTCTCGGAACCTGACCTCCCCACTGCCTCAGCCAATCATGTTTTGTGCCGCATGACCCCATGTCCCCTTTCACAGCTAACTAGACTAGCACTGGGCACCTCTGCCTGAGGCCTCCAACAAAAATTGGCCCCTAAAAAAACCAATATGTTGGGGGTAGGAGCAAAAAGTAAAAGAAATCACAGAAACAAACAATGAAGTTGAATTAGGGATTGACAAACTCAAGTTATATAAAAGCAGGCATAATAAAGAGGCTACGAGTAAAAAAAAAGATACGTAGTAGGGAGGAAGACAACTAAGCATGTCAAAAATGCAGAGAAAACATGTGCAGCTCATGAAAGAGGGATGAAGTGGTCAGGAGAGATTCCTGTTTATGGCAGCTTTCTAGTTCTGTCGTGTATATCCCCTTCCTCAAGGTGAGTGGAAAATAAAAAAACCTAAGACACAAATAAATGACTAAAAGGGTTTACATCATTTTTTTATCCACATTAAAAAAACTTATCATTGCAAAGTCTGAGTTAGAAGAGTCCTTGGAATCAGATCAATTCACTATTTGAGAGAGAAGGAAATTGAGGACCGGAAAGGAAACTAAGGTTGTATAAATAGTGACAGAGGTAGGACAAGAACCAAGGCCTCCTATTTCTACAGCCATTACTCTCTGTCCTAAACAGCACTAAATATCACCAACAGAAAAATTTTTACTCAAAACGAGTATTTCTGCCACACATTTTTAAATGAATCAGAAATCTTTATGCGCATTATGCCATCTCCCACAGTTTAAATTTTTCACTTATTTACTCTCTGGTTCTCTGGTATTCTTATGAAATACATTCATTAGATTTCTCCTTTTCTTTGTAAAGGTATTTTTTTAATGCATGCGTCACTCAAGACATTACACAAAATTCATCATGCTCCACTGGCTTTTCCTCACCGTACCTTTACATAGCATTACTCAGAACATGTTATTTCACAGACTGCACAACAGTGCTTGAACTCTGAGTAGTACAGAACAGACATTTTAACTGAAAACAATTTCAACTAAGGACCATAATGATTTCCCTGGAGAAAAACTCAACACCTATGTCACTAAAGTTCAGAGAAAACACTGCAAGAACAATCGAAACTGAAGAAGAACTAATGTGAAATGTTTCAAGTCATTCCTTATAAAATGTATTGCAATCATTCAATTTCTCCTGAGACCAAAAACTACAACTTGGAAACACAAATCCCAAAGATGGGAAATTACTAAACAGTGGGAAAGTGTAGAGAGAGGAAGAAAAAAAGTTGGCATAGGGTAAAGATGGTGAAGCCCCACGTCAGGACTGCAGCACACCTAAATGCTTATTCTGCCAGAATAAACACTTAAGCTCCTCTAAGAATCCTCTACAGGACACAGCTGGGGGTGGGGTAAGTCCTTGAACCTAAAGCTGATCCACAGAAAAGCAAAGTCATCAATTTCCTAAGAACATTCTCAGCCATCTTAAAACAGCAGAAATTGAGAAACAGCATATTTTAAAGAATTCTTTGCTTAGGTTTAAGGTGAACAAGGTACATATAAAGTGAAGAACACACAACCTAGAGTGCTAACGATTAAACAAGGAAAAACACAAAACTCACCAATCTAGGGGCCACTTAAGTATAGCTAATGTATCATACTCAAGAGAATTTTTTCGTTAAGCGAAGAATTCATGGCGTTGTAAGCATATTACTTCTTATTCTAGCATCTTAAAGGTGTGTACTGTTACCACCATTTAGTGAGAAAATTCAGGCTTAGAGCCTTTAATTAACCAAGGTCATTAAAGCCAGGCAGTGCGTCGAGCGGGATGGGAACCCCGGCTGTCTTAAGGCTTGCGAGAGTATAAGCCGCAGTCGACACAGCTGTTTAAGTTCATCCTTACCAGTCACCCAGGAGCTGAGTTTTGAAGAGGAAATCTAAAAAGGGCATTTGACTTTCTCTCTCAAAGCAGAAGAGAACTGAGCTGTCAGAAACTGAAAGAGAAGTGAGGGCGGCTGGCTCGCGGGCTCTCCATACCCCCAGCTCAGGTCAGTCGCTCCCCAGCGCCAGCGGCCACGGGACCGAGCCCGCCCTGCTCGGATCACGCAGCCCGAGCCACGCTCGGTTCTCCGCCCAGGGCCAAGGGGGCGCGGCTGTCAGACCCGGAGGGGCAGGGACAAAGAGCCTCCCCGGCCGTGGCCGGGGGCTGCGGGCCAGTGGCCGAGCCGGGGCTCCGTGGACGCCCGGCGGCAGCGGCCCCGATGGGGCGGCGTGCGGACCGGTGCAGAGCGCGGCAGAGGAGGGGCGGCCGCCGGCCCGAGGGGCTCAGCCAGAGACGCGGACAGGGCGAGCAGAGACGCCTTCCTTCTCGCCCTCTCCCCATTACCTTGTTTGTGGGCTTCTCGTCACCGTCGCCGACGCCAACGGGCTTCCAAGCCGGGGCGGCGCAGCGAAAGCCGATTAGCGGGCGTCAACAGCTTCCTGCGCCTGCGGAACAGCCTCCAGGTCGGGATGGAGAAACGCCGGGGCTGGGAATCAAGGATAAGGTTGGTTCTCAGCTGGTGGAGATTTTACTCCTCTCGTCCCTCACACTCCGCTTCCGCTCCGCCTCCTGGCCCGGCCCTTCCCCCACTTCGGACACCAGCCGCCCGCAACGTGCGGCATTGTGGGGGATGTAGTCCCGGAAGGCGGAAGAGGCGGCACGTGTTTCTAACCCGTCGGCACCTACTCCGGGTCAAGACAACGCCGTTGCACAGCAACCAGAGGCGCCTGCAGGCTCCTTTTTCGGATGAGCTTAGCTTGAGGGAGGAGTTCTCTCTGCCTTAATTCGCTGCGGACGCTGAAAGGAGAGCGTAGGCGTCTCACTCATACCCTCCAGCTGGGAACTAACAGTTAACACGCTGTTGGCTTGAGGCAGAAGGGCTTAGTATGATTAAAAGTGTATTACTGACAAGAATGCCCGTTTTTGCCCCAATGTCCGTAGCCAACGGAGTAAGGCAAAAATAACCGACTAAAGATTGAACAGGAAGAAACAAAATTGTTGTTTTTCACAGATAATATCAATATTATGTACGTGGCAAATCCAAAAGAATTTGCAGATAAATTGTTACAATTAATAAGTTTAACAAGGTTAATAGACACAAAAATAGTATTCTTAAAAAATACTTATTTCTATATTCCAGGAAAAAAAGAGAATTGAATTTTCTTTAAGTTAGAGAATTTGAAGCTTACAATACCCTCAAACCAATATCAGATATCTAGGAATAAATCAAAGAAGTGCAAGACCTATATGAAGGAAACATTTTAAAAACATTGAACAAGACCTAAACAAATAAGAGATAATAACACGTTCACAGATTGAAAGATTCCATACTGAAAGATGTCAAGCCTCCCCAAATTAATCTGTAGACCCAGTGCAATTCCAGATAAATTTCAGTAGATTTCTGTGTGTGCGTGTGTGTGTGTGAGAAAGAGAGAGAAACTTAACGAGCTAATTTAAGTTTACGGAAGAGCAAAGACAAGTATACATGAGGAAGAGGAGGAAATAAAACAAGTATATATGAGGAAGAGGAGGGAGACTTGCGCAACCAGATATCAAGCTTTATTATAAAGCCATAGTCATTAAGGCAGTGTGGTATTGGATCAAGGATGCACCAATATACCAATAAAACAGAATGAAGAGCCCAGAGATGTGCCAAGGCTTCAGTAGCAACAGCCGCTCCCAACAATAGGTCTGAGCCTCGCCAGCCCCTCCCCCAGGAGACCGATGCAGTCGGCCAACCTCTGATATATTTAAAAAAAAAAAAAAAGAATAAAGAGCCCAGAAAGTCTCATCTGTACATGAAAGTTTGATTTACGTTGTCATGATGGGGATGCAGAGCAATGCCTAAAGGATGGTTTTCAATAATTGGTGCTGGGACAAATAGATTTCCATTTGGAAGAAAAAAAACGAAATTGGGCTCTTTACGTTACACACCAAAATCAATTCCAGGTGGATATTAGACATAAATTTGAAAGGCAAAACAATAAAGCTTTTAGAAGATGAAATAGGAGCAAATATCCATGACCTCAAGAGTAGGGGACAGACTTTTTTAATTAATCCAAAAGCACTAATTATAATAGAAAAACTGATAAATTGACTACATTAATATCTAAGACCTGGTTTCATCAAATGACGCCATTAAAAGAGCTAAAAAGCAAGCCTCAGAATCAAATAAGAAATTACAGCATTATGCTGTACACCTTAAATTTGTACAGAACTGTATGTCAGTTATCGCTCAATAAAGCTGAAAAAAATTTACAGTATATAGAACCAAGAGAAGTCTTGTATCCAGGATATATAAAGAACTACAGTCATAAGAAAAAGAAATGAACAGGCAAATTACCGGGGAAGAAATCCAAATAACCAATAAACCTGTGAAAAAGCGTCAATCTTATAAGAGAACAGGGAAATTTGAACCGCAGCGAGATAACACTACACCACCGACCAGAATGGCTAAAATGAAAGAGACTGACAATTACAAGTGTTCTCACTAAGAGTAGAGCAACAGGAATTTTTCACTTTACTATAGGGAGAGTAAATTAATAGAGCAGTTTGGAAACATTGTTTGGCCTTATCTACTAAAGTACAGAGGCCTGTGCATGACTAAGAACACAGGCCTGTACGTGACCAAGCATGTCACTTCCTGGTATATACCCTAAGAAAGGCTCATGTGCACCAAGATGCATGTGCAAGAATGTTAACAGCAGTACCGTTGTTATAGCTAAAAACTGTAAACAACCCAATGTCCTCTATCAACAACAAAATGGATAAATTGTCATATAATAATAGACATAGAATATAACAGAGAAATGAACAAACTACATGCAATAATATAGATGAATCTTAAAATATAATGTTAAGAAAAAGAAACCACTCTCGAAAGAATATATAATGTATTATTCCATTTTTATAAAGTTCAAAAACATGAATAAAGAATGCATACTTAGGTGCTGAAACAGTAAAGAAGAGGAAGGAAATGGTTACCATAAAAAGGAGGTTAACGGCTACCTCTTAAGACAGGAGGAACCCTGTGGGGAGAGGATTGAGACTGGGAAGTCTCTTATGGTAGGGAGAGGGGGGAGAACACAAATATACAAGAAGCCACACTAGAGTGTGGTATCTATTATATGTAGAGAAAAAACATTTCTATCTGAGTGGGAAAAGTCCACATGGTAGGCAGGCACAAAGGAAAAGAGGCAATACAGGTCATGTATACAAAACATGGGATAACCTGGATACAGATTACCTGAGCTGTCCAGTACAGTAGCCACTAGCCATATGTGGCTTTTTTTTTTTTTTTTTTTGAGGTACGCGGGGCTCTCACTGTTGTGGCCTCTCCCGTTGCGCAGCACAGGCTCCGGACGCGCAGGCTCAGCGGCCATGGCTCACGGGCCCAGCCGCTCCGCGGCATATGGGATCCTCCCGGACCGAGGCACGAACCCGTGTCCCCTGCATTGGTAGGCGGACTCTCAACCACTGTGCCACCAAGGAAGCCCCATATGTGGCTTTTGAGAGCTTGCAGCGTGGCTAGTCTGAATTGAGATGTGCCGTAAGTATAATATACACACCAAATTTTGAAAATTTACTACAAAAAACATACAATATCTCTGTAGTTTTAAAATACTGATTATATGTTAACACGATAATATTTTGGATATATTGGTTAAATAAAATACATTATTAAAATTAATCCACTTGTTTCTTTTTACTTTTCAAATATGACTACAAAGAAAAATAAAACTGCATATGTGGCTTGCATTATATTCCTATTGGACAATGCTTCTATAGAGATACATCAAACAAACAAACAGACAAACAGAAAGATAGGAGAGAGCAAAAACTTAGAAGGCTTAAATGCCAAACTAAGAAACCTTTACTTAATTTGAGGAGCCACGCAAAGTTTTAAGATGGGGAGATAGTTATGTATTTGTCTGTGAGATTCTATTTTGTTATCTAATATTTATGTATGTTAAAGCAACCTCCTCTATTAGATTATAAACACATTACTATCCACTGTTTCCAGACACTGGTAGAAGGCACTCGGTAAATATACGATGAATAAATAAATCTTCCTACTGGCCTCATACACAAATCTCTGGATACCATATATAGTTAATAACTGCAGTTTGATAGACGTTTCCCTGGCCAAAAGATTCATCTATTGTTATTTTCAAGATTTTTCATCACCTCCCTTCTATCTCACATCTGGGTAGACAAAGAGTAAATTAATTTGGAATGTTGAAGGTAATAATTATTGTTATATTTTATAGCACTTTACAACTTAGAAATCTTTTTCTTAGATGCAGTGGGATGTATTGCCAAACTCCGCCCACTCATCTGTCAAAGGAAGACCTAGAGTCAAAAGAATGTAATCAGCTAAACTCTGGGCTAAACCTGTGGGGAAATGGTGGCTCTTTCCTGAGAGTTTGAAATATGGAGAACAGCAGGAGGGAGAGACATAGGTCAGAAATGAAGGGAGCCTCCCTGAAGGACGCTATGGTTGGGAAAGCCTAAAACTGGAAGCACCTTCCACTGGGCTTTGAGGGGTACATTCAAGTTAACAGAATCTTTGCTCCTCCTACATTGTGATTTGTTTCTGTGATATACCAAACCCTTCGTGGACAGTTCTATTTTTCCACATAGTGGTCCAAGGGTTTGGTATGGGGGAGTCTGACAGGCTAGAAAAGGGAGGCCCTAACCTGCCCTTCTTTGGGGTTGGGGAATGTGAGAGGAGCCTGCTAACCACAGGAAAAGCTCCTAATCAAAAGTGTAATAAAGAGTTTGGGCCAAGACAGGTTTTTTGGGGTTTGTTTTGTATACAATATGATATGTTTTTATTTAAATGTGTCTTTGTATATGTATATACACATATATATCATTTAACAGTATGTAGAAAAACCTATATCAAAATAAAAACAATGTTTAGTTTTTTTTTTAATTGTATATGGGAGTATAGTTGATTAATAATGTTGTGTTAGTTTCAGGTGTATAGCGTAGTGATTCAGTTATACATATACATGTATCCATTCTTTTTCAAATTCTTTTCCCATTTAGGTTATTACAGAGTATTGAGCAGAGTCCCCTGTGCTGTATAGTAGTTCCTAGTTGGTTATCTATTTTAAATATAGCAGTGTGTACATGCAAGACAGGTATTTTAATTCTCTGCCCCTAAGCTATGTCCTGTGACCATTAACTGATTGCACAACGGAGGTTGCTCTTGGCAATGAATAAATACATCCAAGTCCAGCAAGAACTCATCATATCTTGCCTAATTCAAATTTAGGCTTTCCTTTATAGAAAGCAGATCTTATTTATTTAAACTCCCAAATGTAAACTGCAAAAATGCAAAGATGAGCATTCAAATTATCAAGATCATAATGACCATTATATCTCCTAGCAGGTGCTCACAGGCAGGGAGATAGATTTTAACCAACCAAAAGGTGCAAGTATCTATCTTTTTTTTTTTTTTTTGCTAACTTGCCTAACCACAAAAATTACCTATATTTTGTTCATTATTATAAAATTCAGAATAATTACCCCATTAAAGCAAATGAATTGATGAATGCTATTGCATTCAAAGCTCATTACTACACATTTTTTCCACATAAGCAGCTAGATTTAGAAATTAAATCCTCCGAATATTCTAAATTAGATAAAATTGATTCAATTTTTAATAATCATGTTTGATAAATCCCAAGGATTAAGCCACTTTCCTTGGCTATGACTTAGTTTACCCATTCGTTAAAAAAATGTTTAGGTATCTCTCTACCTACTCTTCCTCAAATAGATTATGAGATCTTGTCAATCGAGATGTATGACATTGCGGGCTTCCCTGGTGGCGCAGTGGTTGAGAGTCCGCCTGCTGATGCAGGGGACATGGGTTCGTGCCCCAGTCTGAGAAGATCCGCAACGGGAGAAGCCACAACAGTGAGAGGCCCGCGTACTGCAAAAAAAAAATGTTAAGTCGTTGCAAATTTAGAGAAAAGATGTGACATAATGCAGAGTTGTATTAATATTTTGGTCTAAGCATTACCCAACTTTATTGCGTTTTAATTCTTACAATCCCAAGAGTTTTGTCTGTCATAAGTTCTACTTTAACATGTACTATAAAATTCACATATTCCAATACCTTCCCCATTGTACACTACTCAGATCAATCCTTTAGCAGAACAGATAGATGCAGCCTTAAAACGCTAGTCCCTGTCAGATCCATCTATTCCCACCCACATCCTGTCAGCCATCTCTCTCAGATTCCATAAAAAGTGAGAGGGAGGAAACAAAGAAAAAGACTTTAATGCAGGCATTAACTACAGTCTCTCCTCATTTCCTGCCTCCCTACTCCTATGGCTGATGATAACAAACAGGGCACACACTCTGTTATCATAAAAATAACCTTATCCATTCAGTTATTCCATCAACAGGTATTTATGGAGCACCAACTTCCCATCTTTATACCCGGTTCCTTGGAGAACACATGGCAAGCACAAAACAGGCCCGTGATTGATGATTTTATGAGGAGGCTGGAAAAACAAGTTTTAAGGAAAGTCATTAAAGAGCAATATAGATATTACCAAATATGATACCAGTAATAAGTGTTACAGAAATTCAAGGTGATATAATGTTTATAATGTGCTTAACTCAGACCAGGTGGTAGATAAGTCCAATCATAAAAGGACATTATTAATTTTGGAACACTATTCTTCTGTTATTGTGACTGCTGGGAACACACAACCAAAGTGTTCTAAACAATGTATAGAAACTATACGATCTGTGGAAAAAACACAGTAGCTGACATTTGTGTAATTTTCAAAACATTTTTGCATTATTTCTTCTAATTGTTATAACTCTCCGAGAGGTACACAGAGAGGATACTATCCCAATTTTTTGTTGAGGAAACTAAGGCTCAGAGTAGGGACATGACATGCCCAAGAAGACAAAGCCTGTAGGTGGCAGAGGCAAGATTAGAAATTAGGTCTTTTGATATCTCAACTAGGACCCTACCCTTACAATAATAGTACCAATCTGTTTTCAAGATACTTGTGAAATGGAATGAATAAAGAAAGAAGACATTTCCCTCGCTTTTCCTGTGTATGGGATTAACCACAAGAAAGTCAGAGACTTTAGTTTTCTTTCCTACAGACTCTTAGCACCTACACCAATGCCTGGCTCCTATTAGGTATTCTCAGTAAACATTTGTTGAAGACGTCAACTCTAAACATTTTGGGGAAAGCTTGATTTGTTTAAAGCAGAGGTTCTCAGAGACCCATCTATAATTCAGTGCCTAGCTGTCTAAGTATGGATGTTAAAACTACAGATGGAAATTTTGTTACAGGGGGTCTTGAGTGAGACCCAGGAATCAATGTTTTTAAAATGATCCTGTAATGATTCTAATGAGCCACTAGGTTTAGAAACCTCTGGTTTAAACCATCTTGTTTCTCTATTCCTCCCTCCCTCCATCTTAGTCTGTAGGGAGAAGCCAAAAAGCAGATGGGAAGAGAAAGGTAAAGATGAACAAACACGTGGCCCTATAGACTGACCCTTAGGAGAGAAACTGCCCCAGGTCCCGATCGTTTTCCAGTTTTCAACTGCAGTCCCTTATGAGCCTCGGTTCTCTTTCATTTATTTAAGTATTCATTCAGCAATGTGCCAGGTGCTGGGGAAATAGCAGTGAGCCATCAAAGTCCCTGCTCTCATGGACTGACAGTCCAGTGAAAGCAATGAACAAATGGATGCTATGTCTGGAGATGGTAAATGCTACGAGGAAAAGTAAAGAAAAATAAGAGGATGGAGAGTGGCAAGGGGGATGGGAACTATTTTATACAGGGTGGTCAGGGAAGACCCGTCTGAATTGTTTCATGAGACACCTCTGTATCCCTCTAATAAATTTACCTTGCCTGAAGCCATCTTGATTGAAGGAATCAGTAGCATTTCTTGACTGCAGACAACAGAAACTAACTGTAATTATCTTAAGGAAAAAAAGGAAATATGTCAGGGGTTCAATGAATAGAAAAGAGGCTATAGAACCAAACTGAGAAGATGGATAGGGACTGAGGCATCGTTGGAATGTCCAGTGGCCCAACAATTGTCTTTTAACAAGGATAGTCTGGCCAGAACCCCTTTACCACTACTATGCTACACTGCTAGCCTCTGAAGGTACCCTTAATGAATCTTAATGACCTCTTACCTTTGCATCGTTTGCTGCAGACTTAAGGCTGCAGGTAGGAGAAGCTGTAAGGTCAAGTCTAAGGCCACCTGCTCCAGCTGCAAAGTGTTAGGGAGGAAAGAACCCTCTTCTGGGGCAACCAAGGAGGGGAACACAGCATGAACTCCCCAAAAGCTGCCATCTCATGAGAGATTCCCCAGGTGAAGGCCTTGGATACCACACTAACAAAAAAGACACAATTCCACTATAGTCTATGTGTTTTGCAACTAAATTAGCCTTGACATAACCCCCCAGAGGAAGGCTGTAACCTAAGACCAAGTCTGAACACAGAGTGTAAAATTCTATCCTGTCCTTGGACATTTAATAAGCATTAACTAGGCCCAGTGCCAGGATGTTAAAGACCCAAATGTGAGATAAAAAAGAAAAAAGATTCTTGACTTTATGATCCTTAAGGTCTAGATGGGGAGACAAAACACATAAAAAAGAAATTTCAAAATAAGAGAGCATATGAAATGGGCCCCCCAAAAAAAATGTTACTGCTAGTGTGAAGCAGTTCAATGTAGTGCTTTAAAACCCTTGCTCTGGGACTTCCCTGCTGGCGCAGTGGTTAAGAATCTGCCTGCCAACACAGGGGTCACAGGTTCGAGCCCCGGTCCGGGGAGAACCCACAGGCCACGGAGCAACTAAGCCCGTGCCCCGCAACTACTGAGCCTGCGCTCTAGAGCCCGTGCGCTGCAACTACTGAGCCTGCGTGCCACTACTGAGCCCATGTGCCACAACTACTGAAACCCATGCACCTAGAGCCCGTGCTCCGCAACAAGAGAAGCCACCTCAATGAGAAGCCTGCACACAGCAACAAAGAGTAGCCCCAGGGCTTCCCTGGTGGCGCAGTGGTTGAGAGTCCGCCTGCCGATGCAGGGGACACGGGTTCGTGCCCCGGTCCGGGAAGATCCCACATGCCGCGGAGCGGCTGGGCCCATGAGCCACGGCTGCTGAGCCTGCGCGTCCGGAGTCTGTGCTCCGCAACGGGAGAGGCCACAACAGTGAGAGGCCCGCGTACCGCTATCAAAAAAAAAAAAAAAAAGAGTAGCCCCAGCGAGCATCAATGAAGACCCAGTGCAGCCAAAAATAATAAATAAATAGATTTGGCTTAAATAAATGAATACATTATATTAAATTAATAAATAAATAAAACCCTTGCTCTAAGGCTAGACTGCCTGTTTGAATCCTGCCTCCATCCCTTAGTAAGGGCAAAACCCTGGGAATGTTAGTTTCTCTGAGCCTCAATTTCCTCATTTGTAAAAATGTGGATAATAAACATACCTACCTTGTAGAGTTCTAGTGAAGATTAAACTGAGATAATCCATGTAAAACCCTTCATACCATGCCTAGTCAACACACAGTAAGCACCAATACAGGTTAGCTAATAGCTATTGTATCTCATCAGTATCAATTGATGCCGTCAATTGCCGTCATTATTTTATAAATTACAATGAAAGAAAATCACTTCCCAATTGTCTCTGTGATTCTCTACCACTCTGTCAGTCTATACATCAATTACATCAATTACATTCAATACATATGGTACCAATAATGCCTTTAACTCAGTTGAAGTGATGACAATTTGAAAAGCTGTGACCATAATTACTGATATTACATCTATGTCATAACTGCCACCTGGCTGATGGTGAATGCAGACACATCCTGATTTCAGAGATGTTAATGTGTAGAAAAAAATGGGTGTCTTAGAATTTTTTTAATTATTACAATTTATAAAATTCTAAGGGACTCAGAAGAAGCCAGGAGTTTGTTCAGGAGCTCAAACTCTGCAGTTTTATAAACCAAAAGGACAAAAAAGCAATAGCTTTGACAGATGTTTGCAATGAATCATCTTTGTTGCTGTAAACTTGTAGAAAACTGTTAAAGTGTTACCACAGTGAATAGTAAAAGGAAAGCATTTTCAGAACTACCAGGCCAAACTGATGTGCAGAGAAATTTTCTCAGAATCCAAGAACTATAAAGGTGTAAGGGAATCATGCGAGACTTGACTCTATCCCTTATACATCACCCTGACATCTAAAGGTCATCCAATCTTTTTAAAAAAATCCCTCCAGTGATAGTAAACTCAAAACTTTCAAAGGAAGTTTATATCATTTTAGGGAAATTCTGCTCAAAGTTCTTCTGTATATTAAAAAAAAAAAATCTTACTTCTGTGCCATCTACCTCTTGGCCCTAGTCCTACCCTTTAGGCCCATACCCTCAAACATAATCACCCTTCATTCCACCTCAAGTGCCCTCCCAACAGCCTTCACCTCACCTCCCCACCCCTCTTGGCCACATCTTCTCTTTTCCAAGGTCCATCAATTCTGAGGGTCAACAGTAAGAGCTGAGCTCAGCTGTGTGATTCTTCTCCTGGGCATACGTGGAATCACACAGCTGTGATCATCTGGCAGCTCTACTGAGCTGGGTGGTCTAAGATGGCTTCACTCAGGTGTCTAGTAGTTGTCCTGGCTGTCAGCTCCAGGTCTCTCCACACAGTCTCTTGTCCCCAATGGATCTAGACTGCTTTACCAATAGCATCAGGACAGCAAGAAAGCGAGAGCAGAAACTGCAAGGCCTTTTAAAACCTAGGCTCAGAACTCCCACAATGACGGCTCTCCCACATTCTCTTGGCCAAAATGAGAAACAAGCCAGCTCAGACTAAAGGTGGTAGATAAACAGACTTCACTTCTTGTTAGGAGGAGAAGCAAAGTCACCATACAAACAGGTGTGTATACCAGCAGGTGCTTATTGTTTTATTTGCATTATCTCACTTGACTCAACAATGTATGGAGTAGGCACTATTATTATTTCATGTTACATATGAGTATGGCTGATACACTGATAAGGTGGGACTTCATAAATCATAATTGGAAAAACTACTATCTTTCTTTTCTCCACGTTCCATTCAAACCGGTTCTGTAGGGATGAAATCTAAGGCAAATCCTGTGACTTTTGTGGTCACTCTTAGAAAATAAGAAATCTACTTTTTAGCCTTCTGAAACAGTCTTAGTACAGTAAATAAAATATCCAGTGCCACATAAAATTGGCTTCCAACTTTTCACTTTGCAATCATTATAACACTAATTGATCCAGGCAAGAATCATCAGTGGATACTAAATATAGATGGTGAAAGTTTAATGAGGAGAAGGAGATTTATAGTGTCTCAAAATAGCTCCCTTGGGCTTCCCTGGTGGCTCAGTGGTTGAGAGACCGCCTGCCGATGCAGGGGACACAGGTTCGTGCCCCGGTCCGGGAAGGTCCCACGTGCCGCGGAGCGGCTGGGCCCGTGAGCCATAGCCGCTGAGCCTGCGCGTCCAGAGCCTGTGCTGCGCAGCGGGAGAGGCCACAACAGTGAGAGGCCCACGTACCAAAAAAAAAAAAAAAAAAAAAAAAAATAGCTCCCTTCAAAATAGTTATTCATTACAAATGGGAAAATTGTCACTTTATAGTGGAGCAATCTGGCAGACACCACCTTATGCAAGCAATCAAAGTTAACATAAAGAACAATGGGACAAACTGACACCACGTGCCTCTTGATGTGGTGTATGAAGAAGAGCACAGCATCAGTGGTGAAATATTCCTGCTAAGAATGCAAATTTTTCAACTAATCATGAGGAAACGTCCCATAAACTCAAATTGTGGGGTGTGATGCAAAATAAATGACCTATAACCTTAAAAGTTGTCAAGGTCATGAAAGACAAAAACTGCTGAAGAACTGGCCAGATTAAAGGAGAATAAAGACAAATGAGGACTTCCCTCATGGTGCAGTGGTTAAGAATCCACCTGCCAATGCAGGGGACACGGGTTCAAGCCCTGGTCCGGGAAGATACCACATGCCACGGAGCAACTAAGCCCATGAGCCACAACTACCGAGCCCGTGCTCTAGAGCCCATGAGCCAAAACTACTGAGCCTGAACCCTACAGCCCACGAGCCACAACTACTGAGCCCGTGAGCCACAACTACTGAAGACCACACGCCTAGAGCCCGTACTCTGCAATAAGAGAAGCCACCACAATGAGAAGCCTGCTCACCGCACCTAAGAGTATCCCCCGCTCCCTGCAACTAGAGAAAGCCTGTGCACAGCAACGAACACCCAACACAGCAAAAAATAAATAAAATAAAATAAAAAGACACATGAAATGAAATGTAATGACTGAGAGGGACCCACACTGGGGGTAAGACCTCACAGGATACTGACAATGACTGTTCTCTCCAAACATCCTCTTCTAATTACCAGCCTTCCCCTTGGGGTAGGGGTATGGTCAGCTAAGGTTGGGTAATCTGCTCAACCACCTCCTCTTCAGCTCCTGATTTGGTGATCTTATCCATCACTTTGGAATTTAGGATAGTTGGTAGCATTTTGGGGGGAATCATATAAAATGGAAACAAGAAGCCCTATTTTAAAATACCATTGTGTGAGGAAACTAAGACTTTAAAAGTTTAAGTAACTTGTCCTAGGCCACAGATAATAAAAAGAAGAGTTGGGATTCAAAAATTAGTATCAAATTTATGCTTACAAATTTTACCTTAGTAGATTTGGCCTGTTGTTCTGGGCTGTTGCATCTTTTTAGATCCTGATTAAGTTGTTTAAGAAATTTGCTCTCCCTGTTAATAATTATTTATCAAGTGCCTACTGTGATGTGCCTTACATACATTGTCTCAGTTTATTTTGTACAACTGTAACATGTAGCTATTATTCCCATTTAACAGATGAGAAAATTGAGGTTGAGAGTAGTTAAATGACATGCCCAAGATCTCACAACTGGTAAGGTGTAAAGCCAAGATTCAGAGCCATATGTATCTCCACTCCAAACTCATGCTTATATCCAAAATGCTATTCACCTCCCCGTATTCACTATATACATTTATCTCCAGCTTTTACCTCACCTCTTTGACAAAGGATTTGAAACAATTTTTAGTGATATATAATACAAGGATGCATATCAGCCACAAAGTACAAGGGAGAAAAACACTCAACTCAGGAGTGGGAAATCAGTGGCCAGTTGAGATGATGAAGGTAAAGAAGATGATTATACCAAAACAAAAAACAAACAAAACAACAAAGAGAAGACATTCAAAATGAATACAAAAGGGTTCTGAGTTTTCTGGAAGAGAAGGTGGAAAGGAAAATCTCCATGAATCCCATAGCTCTCACGGTAAGGTAAGGAGAAGAAATGGCAAGTCTTACCAGATCATAAGAGGGGTGTATCCAGTTATCTGTTACTGTGTAACAGATCACCCAAAACCTTAGTGGTTTTAAACAACAACCACTTTATTAACTCTTAGGATTCTGTGGGTCGGCTAGGCTCATCACCTGGTGGTTCTGGTGTTCTACACCTGGGGGCTCAGTTGGCCTGGAGAGGTTCCAGATGATTCACTCATAATTCTGACATCCTGTCAGGCAGCTGAGAAAATGACTCAGCTGGGATTCTGGAAGGGCTGGGGCTCACTTTCTATCCATGTAGTCTCGGAGCCTCTGCCTCTCCCTCTCTATCGATCTTCTCCACTTGGTCTCTTCACGTGGCCTCTTCAGCAGGGTAACTGGACTTCTGACATGGGGGCTCAGAGCTCGCCAAAGAAGCATTCCAAAAAACTAGAGGTGGAAGCTGCCAGTCTTCTTAAAGGGTAGGCCTGGGATTAGCACAGTGTCACTTTTGCCATATGCTATTTGTTAGCACAAGTCCCGGGCAAGCCGGATTCATTGTGGGAGGGTCTACTACACAAACATGTGAATATCAGAAAGCATGGTTCATTGGAGCCTTTCTATGGAGAACGACTACCACTAAGGGAGATCTACTTTTTTCCCTAGCACTTAACTGTAATATGAAATAATTATATATACTTTTTTTTTTTTTTGGCTGCACCTCAGCATGTGGGATCTTAGTTCCCCGACCAGGGATCGATTCCACACCCCCTGCATCAGGAGTGTGGAGTCTTAACCACTGGACTGCCAGGGAAGTCCCTTATGTATACTTCTATAGACATTTTATAAAAAATACAAAGGTATACTACCTTGGAGCATGACTTTTTATATGACTCCTAAGAAAGTCAAAATATAATGTAAAATGAGACAAAAGGTATGTATTTCCGACAGAACCTAGGGTAATACACTCCAAACATATTGCTTTGTGATAATTTGATTGATATAGGGGTAAAACTTATGGAATTTATAGAAATGAATGTTTAACATTTCTCCCAGGTTGTGCCACTTAAATACCTATTGTTTTAACAGGAAATATTTTTTGCAGATACAAAACAGCTAATAATTGAAAAACTAAGATGACTGTCCCAATGCCCTCCAGCCAAAAGATCATCAGAAACCTATGGTCGAACAATATTAGATGACATCAGGAGACAGAAGCAATTATGATTAGTTGTCTTAATAAGCCTTATCTAGATGTAGAGAAGACTAGAATGAGGCTAAAGCTATATTGGTAAAGAAGCAGCAAACACTCATATTTTACCAGGATAGCGAGACGTTTGGTCATTTTTGTGATTTGGACAATGTACAAGTTTTGTCTGTGTTCAGATATGAATAAGAAGTGCTCTTGTTTTAGTTGCCCTATGATCCAGCAATCCCACTCCTGGGCATATATCCAGAGAAAACTCTGATTCGAAAATATACATGCACGCCAATGTTCATAGCAGCCCTATTTACAATAGCCAAGACATGGAGACAACCTAAATGTCCATCGACAGATGAATGGATAAAGAAGGTGTGGTAGATGTATACAATAGAATACTACTCAAGCATAAAAAAGAATGAAATAATGCCCTTTGCAGCAACATGGATGAACCTAGAAATAGTCATATCGAGTGAAGTCAGACAGAAAAAGACAAATATCACATGATATTACTTATATGTGGAATGTAAAATATGATACAAATGAACTTACTTACAAAACAGAAACAGACTCACAGACATAGAAAACAAACTTATGGTTACCAAAGGGGAAAGGGGGAGAGGGAGGGATAAATTAGGATTTGCGGATTAGCAGGTACAAACTACTATATATAAAATAGATAAACAACAAGCTCCTACTGTATGGCATGGGGAACTACATTCAATATCCCACAATAAACCATAATGGAAAAGAATATATATATACATATATATGTATAACTGAATCACTTTGATGTACAGAAGGAACTAACACAACATTGTAAATGAATTATTCTTCAATAAAATAAATAAATGAAAACAATAATAAACCCTAAAAAAAGAAGTGGTCTTGTTTTGTTTTGATTTATCACAATCACATAGTAGCCTTATCTGATGTGAGTGTTCTATGAAATTATTTATGTTCATCAGGAAAATACCAAGGCCTAGCTGTGCCAGGCCAGCTTATAGCAACATCAGGTGCTGATAGTACTAACATCATAAGCTGATAGTACCAACCCAGGGCTTCTTTTCCTCTGTCTCAACTATAATAGCAAAAAAGAAAAAAAAACTATTCTTTCTTAATGTCTAATTACAAGGGACAGATTAAAGTAAGTTATGGGGCTTCCTTGGTGGCGCAGTGGTTGGGAGTCCGCCTGCCGATGCAGGGGACGCAGGTTCGTGCCCCGGTCCGGGAAGATCCCACATGCCACGGAGCGGCTGGGCCCGTGAGCCATGGCCTCTGAGCCTACGCGTCCGGAGACTGTGCTCCACAACGGGAGAGGCCGCAACAGTGAGAGGCCCGCGTAACACACACACACACACACACACAAAAATGTAAGTTATGAAACTGTGCATCCATATAATGGAATACAATGCAGCCATTTAAATGATGTAATGAAAGAATATTTAATGACATATAAAGATATTCTCAATACACTGTTAAGTGAAAAGACTGATTACAAATCAGTACTTACAGTGTAATGATAGTTTGGTAATTATATACACATATGCATAGAAAAAAGATTAAGAGAACATAAACAGCAGTATTAAAATTGGCATATCTGGCTGCTGAGATTATGGACAAATGTTATTTTCCAAAGTTTCTCAATGCAGATGTATTACTTTTGCAATGGGAAAGGACAGTTTTGTCGCTATTGCTGTTGTTGTTTTAACAAGGCTCACAACGTGAGTGAAAACTCAGAAGCAGGACTCATGGTGAGACGGCAAGGACCTTGAAGAGCCTCATGAATGAGCATTTAGGGAGGAAGATTTACATTCCAGTATGCAAGTTAAGAATACTGACTTGTATTTCACTCCAGGTGGGGGTAAAAAAATAGCTTTGGATTTGCTCAAAAAGTTTGGCTCAAAGTCCTAGATTTCTGCATCATTAAGCAAAGAATAAGTGACCAATTACTTTCTGCCAGGCACTGTTCTAAGCACTCTGCATGTATTAAATCAACTAATCTTCAAAGTAACCCTAAGACATAAAGTTTATAATTATTCCCATTTTACAGATGAGAAAACTCATAGAGATCAGTCCAATAACTTTCCCAGTGTCCTACAGCTAAAAAGTGGCAGATCAGCATTTGAAGCCAGACCTTCTATTTCTAGAATCTGTGTTCTCAAGTTCTGCTTGAAAGATGATGATGGCAGAATTTAAACATATTAGTCATAAATTCATATAAATATTCCTGTACTCTCCTTAGACTTTTAAAAATCTATATGGCATCCCAATGGGCCAGCCCTAAATTTCTTAAGCCAGGCAACTGACAAAAATGTTAGGCAGCCTCAAGGATAGAGTCTGGAAGATTTAGATGGAAACCTAAGTAGTATAGTTAATTTGCAATGTTGTGTTAGTTTCTGGTACACAGCCAAGTGATTCAGTTATACATAAACACATATATATTCAGTTATATATATACATATTCTTTTTCATATTATTTTCCATTACGAGTAACCATTATTCTTATCTCTATCCTCATATACCATTATAATGATATACCATCATGTTCAAAAATTATAATGCATATGATAAATTATTATAACAAAAAATATTACAAAATTTTTCATTTTACCATATAAATAGTTGTCAGTTATATTGCCATTTTCATTATCTACATTTCTAGAGAAACATAGGTCCCTAGAATATTCCTTAAGTTTTTCTTCCAAATTTTCAATGCTCGGATATTACAAAGAAAACCAAAACTGGAAGTATGCTAATCAATTTGTTCAGATCGCTCTTCACTTGAACTATATCTTAATCTATCATGGCCAGAAAACATGTTCTATGGAAATTAGTTTGATGTTTATTTGTACAGGAATCTTCTTATTTATGAAATTTATGTAAAACCTTTGTTTCTTTGCTCTAATTTCTTTATATTTTATTGAATGACATCTTTGTCAAAAACCTTTTGATTTAGAAAAACTATTTTCTCTAAAATTAAAAAATTTATTATTTTCAAAAGTGAAACTTAGCTAAGTAAGGGGTTTTTTGTAAAGCTTTTGCTAATATTAGTAATAACAATGAACAGTTTATACCAAATCACTGTGGCCAGTGCAACTTCAAAATAAATTTCATTTTCCTGCAAAGGCCACAAGTTGCTCTTTGCTCAAAATCTATTATTTTGTTTAACTTTTCTAACGCATCTTGTATCTTGTCTAAATTAAATGCATTTAGTTTGACAAAATTTAGGAAGCATTTTCCTCACGTGGTCAAGAGTGATTTTGTATATGCTTCATCAAGATGTTCAATGTTTGGGCAGATCCAGAACGTTGTAGGTGATCTTTGATATGTTCCAAAGAATATGACTGCTGTTGACATGATTAAGTCTAACAGATTTGAACAAAGTTCAGAAGTGGTTTCATGAATGTTTCCAGATTGGGGCTAAATTATGGCATGTGCACTTTATTTTTACAGGACCTTTATCATAGGCTTTATCATGCATGGAGGGGATCACAGTCATAGACTTACACCCTAGTGCCACATGGTACATCTATTAACATAGGATTTACTGGTAGAGCATACACAGTCCCCTGAACTCTCACTACCCCACAGCACAGGCCTGGCATAGGTGTTCTCAATGCACCTTGGTCAAAGTCCCTGGCACCTGTCTGAGGCAAGGGGCTAGTCAGCACAAACGCCACAAACAGAACTCAAGGAGAAAGGACTTTGCCCCCTCTCTGCGTTACATATTTATCAAGTGGACTAAGAGAGTGTAGGGAATATCTAGTTTCTCCAAGAAACAAGAATATAACAAGGGATTTGGAGCCCAGGAAGAGTGACAAGGAGTGTGTAAACCTAAGGCTGAGGTGTTATACTGACGGCCTTGAGAAGAGCCTTGAAGCTCTACCTGTAGGAACACTGGCACCAGTGGCAGCCTAACCGTCCCTCTGCAAACAGGCTCAGTGTCTCTGAGCCAGCCCTCTGCTAACCTACCAGATGAGGGAAAGAAACATGCCTCCAGGACCATCCAGATTTGTTTCTTTTTTTTTTTTAACTTGCTCTTTTTTTTTTTAACATCTTTATTGTAGTATAATTGCTTTACATTGTTGTGTTAGTTTCTGCCAGATTTGTTTTTTAGAAGACTTGCCTTCAGCAATCTTTTCAATCAGTGCTAAAAATTATAAAATCTTTTTTTAGTTCTTTACTTAAGCCAAAAGCCTATACTTTTTTATATCAGGGGTAATACTAATGGAACATTCCTTAATTTTCCACTTTTTTTTTTGGTAGTTCAAATGTGCGTGCATATAAAATTATTCAACGTGACTTTGTACAACCTAGTTGAAGTTGATAGTACAAAGATTCAGGGTTTTTTACATATTTTTTCTTCCCTCGCTTTGCTAACCACCATATTAATAATCTTATATTTAATTTTCCACCCTAGATAGTGATCACTATCTGTCTTAAATGTTGAGCCATTCTAGCTTCAACTTTCAAAATCATTTATTCTAAATCTAGAAATGTTCCACTATTCTCTGATATGTTATGCTGTTAAAATAATGTTACTTTAAGAGTATTATAATAACGTCCTACATCAGCGTTTACTTCTGATGGTGAAGCTATCACCATTTGTTGTTTATTCAGCCTTTTTTTTTTCCAGTTCCAGTAATAGCATGTGTGTTTTTGTATGTGCCAGTGACATTTCTGTTCTTTTATTCAGGAACCTAAATATTTCCAGTCACAAATACCTTCATTAGTCAAAGCTGACCTTGAAAATTGGTTGTGAGATGCCTTACAGTATAAAAACACACATAGGGGCTTCCCTGGTGGCGCAGTGATTGAGAGTCCGCTTGCCGATGCAGGGGACACGGGTTCGTGCCCCGGTCCGGGAAGATTCCACATGCCGTGGAGCGGCTGGGTCCGTGAGCCATGGCCGCTGAGCCTGCGCGTCCGGAGCCTGTGCTCCGCGACAGGAGGGGCCACAACAGTGAGAGGCCCACGTACCGCAAAAAAAAAAAAAAAAAAAAAAAAAAAAAAAAAAAAAAAAAACACATAGCCTTTAAACATAAAATACAGGGACTTCCCTGGTGGTCCAGTGGGTAAGACTCCGTGTTCCCAATGCAGGCGGCCCAGGTTCGACCCCTGGTCGGGGAACTACATCTCGCATACATGCCACAAGCCGCAATGAAGATCCTGCTTCCAACAACTAAGACCTGGTGCAGCCTAAATAAATTTTTTAAAAAAGCTTAACTCTTTAAACTTAAAATATAAAATACTATTTCTAGAGTTTCTAAATTTCAATTGAAAGCATTTTGGTATAAAATGAATTACTACATTTTCTGCTAAGTGAAAATAGAAATGAAAAATTATAACCATTCATTTCAAACAGAAGAGTGTGATTATCTAGGATCATTTTTCAGGATCATTGCTCAATAAACACTGAAAAGCCTCAGGCTTTTTTCTTGATCATTCAACCTGTTGATTTTTCTCTATTCATTTGAATTGCTTTAGCTAGTCATTAAATCTTTATTAATAAAGAATGTGAAATTTCAGAGATTCATTTGGCCTGTTTAAGCTGTGAATCTGAAGAGAATAATTTTCTTCCTAGGCACACTGCATGGATCAGTTATCAAATCTCCATTAAATAAAAAATCGTAATCTCCTATTCAAGAATCTCATGGGGGTCATTCTCAATAGAAGTCTTCCTGCTTTCATTGTTTCCAATTTTAAAAAATTTAAGAAGACTCCCTCTTTCAAACACTTTCTTTTCTTTTCAGCTCTTTTTTTTGTTTTCGAACTCCACTTTTATATTTTCTATATTTATAATGACCTTGACTTATATTCATTCTCAATGATCCAGATTTTAAAATAATCTGTAATATATTGACTTTACACAACTTAAATGTATTTTCTTTTTAAAAGTAAACTAAAATACATGTAAAAGGAAAAATTGAAACGAAATTTCACGTATGTTTTTCAAAAAAGTATTTTTCTACTAAAATATTCAGAAGTGTTTAGTACATTAAAAGGCAATATATAAATTACAATTAATGGATATCAGAGTATTCAGTCAAAAAATGTTTAAATAGGGCTTCCCTGGTGGCGCAGTGGTTGAGAGTCCGCCTGCCGATGCAGGGGACACGGGTTCGTGCCCCAGTCCGGGAAGATCCCACATGCCGCGGAGTGGCTGGGCCCGTGAGCCATGGCCGCTGAGCCTGCGCGTCCGGAGCCTGTGCTCTGCAACGGGAGAGGCCACAACAGTGACAGGTTTGCGTACCGCAAAAAAAAAAAAAAAGTTTAAATAAAGCTGAATTTTCAATTCAGTTTTCTAAAACTTTAAATCTTTTAACATATTTTTATAAAAATAAAACTATTCATAATTCTAATATTCGGTGTCCATTTAGTTGCCAATGTAAAGAATCAGTTTTCTGTTTTACACATGTTATGTCTAAACCACACATTATTACATTATGTTCAAATATGTACATTATTACAAATGTTCCTCAGCTGCTATATTTATCTGCTGCAAACACAGTGCTAATGTATGAGGAACTACAAGTTGGAATACCAAGAGAGAAGCAAAGGAAGGGATGCTCAGCGCTACTGGGAAAGGACACTGCATTATGCAAGAATCTATTGCATTGTAGCATCTGAGAGTAAGGATTTGTTAAGTAATTAATTTGTCTTCTCCCTTTTACCTAAGCATTTTTTTTTTTTGCCACTCAGGCGCTCCAAGTCCTCCATGTCCATGTCCAAAGTTGGCCCAGTACACCCTACAGACCTTCACAATAGTCTAAATCAGGGCCACATTTTTTTTTTTTTTTGCGGTACACGGGCCTCTCACTGTTGTGGACTCTCCCGTTGTGGAGCACAGGCTCCGGACGCGCAGGCTCAGCGGCCATGGCTCACGGGCCCAGCCGCTCCGCGGCATGTGGGATCCTCCCGGACCGGGGCACGAACCCGTGTCCCCTGCATCGGCAGGCGGACTCTCAACCACTGCGCCACCAGGGAAGCCCAGTGCCACATTTTAATCTTATTTATTTATTTTTTTGGCCATACCACGCTTAGTTCCCCAACCAGGAATTGAACCTGGGCCCTCGGCAGTGAAAGCACCAAGTCCTAACCACCGGACCACCAGGGAATTCCCTCAGTGCCACCTTTTTAAAGGACATAAGACAAGATATGTGGATGCATTTCCCTGGAGCCTGAATATCATTAGTCACAAAAGAGGGTATGTAGGTTACAGGTCAGCCCCTGCCGTCCTAAGCACCAAGTCAGAGACCAAGGTGCCCATATGTACTTTAAGAAATGTACTTCTTGTATCTATGTGATATTTGAAAACTTATAATAAAGTGCAGGGTCCAGAGCACAGGCCCCTCTTGCTCACATCTAAGGTCCTGGCCCTACGTTGCTTCATATTCTTTGCTACAAACAAAACCATGATAAACTTTCTCATTTCCATCTCCTTGAGGATCTGTGAAGAGTTTCTCTGGAATACAGACTCAGGAGGCAAATTGTTGGGTTATAAAGTATACCACATTTTTTGGCTTCCCTGGTGGCACAGTGGTTAAGAATCTACCTGCCAATGCAGGGGACATGGGTTCGAGCCCTGGTTAGGGAAGATCCCACGTGCCACGGAGCAACTAAGTCCATGCGCCACAACTACTGAGCCTGCACTCTAGAGCCCACGCACCGCAACTACTGAAGCCTGCGCACCTAGAGCCTGTGCTCCGCAACAAGAGAAGCCACCGCAATAAGCCTGTGCACAGAAACAAAGAGTAGACCCCGCTCACCACAACTAGAGAAAGCCCACGTACAGCAACAAAGACCCAATACAGCCAAATAAATAAATAAATTTTAAAAAATAAAATAAAATAAATTAAAAAAAAAACTGTTCTAGGCATTGGGGAACCCAAAGACAAATGGGGCATAATCTCCTACACTCAAAGACCTTGGAGTCTGGAAGACGTAATGAGACACCTATTCCAAAGCCTTGCAAAAGTCAAGATCACTCTCATTTTCATTTCTTCTTCTACAAATTCATTAATATTGTCAAAAGAAAGGAAATTAATCTGAAAATACATGTCTCTAGCAAACTCTCCCTTCTAATGATGTGCTTACTCTGTAAGAGCACATAAACAATACCTTAAATAATCCTTTCTTGAGTCTTGCCCAGGATAAAATTAGGTGTGGGTTCTCCACCTTCTCCTTTTGGAAAATTGCCTCTGTATTCACCAATATCCAATCCTGATTTCATTCCCCCTGATTTTCAAAATAACATTTGTTCAACCACTCATTCTGGGCTGTCTGAGTATGCTGGACATAATTCACGTAGTCCAGATGATTGAAGTTATTTAGATCTCTGCACGAGTTAGATACTCTCATTCTTCTAACCCATTTGGTTTAACCATTTTCAGTATGAAGAGTGTTCTCCTTGACACAGAAGACAGACTCAGAGCTCTGCTCACTCTGTCACTTGTTCACATTACACAGTTGACCCCAAGCATCACCTACAAGCAATGATTTTCTTTTTCATGGGCAGCAGAGTAACAGCCAGTGACAACTGTTTTGAGGAAAGACCTGTGCCCTTTCCAAATGGAGAAGGTGCTATTCCATATAAGAGAGAGAATTTGAAGCATCTTTAAATCCCCTGCTTACACATCCCCTTGGGTTAGAAATTCTAGTTGTTTTGTTCTTGATACAGTTGCCTGTAAAAAAAACACATTGAGAGCATCTATTTTCTGTGTATCTCAAACAACATTAAGAAAGTTATTGTGATTGAATGTTGCCATGAACTCACAATTTCTCCCCTTGGGAAAGTTGTAAAAGGAGGACAAATCCTTCTCCCTGCTCCCTTCAACCTTTGCTGATAATAGCTCAGCTGTCCCCATGGGTGTCCATGATGTGGGATGTGGGCTGTGGGCAAAACCCATCAGGGACCACTTGCAGCCAGTTTCAGGCCCAGAGCCATGAAGACTATGAAAGAATCCGGACTTCAGCAGGAATCTGAGTACTTGATGGGTGATGTCTAGATATCGCTTTGCTTTTTATTTGCTAAGGAATTAAGGGGACGTGAACCCTCCTAATTAGTCTTTGTTGTTTCCATCCTTTAGTCTCTGTCTCACAGCAATCGAGGGAAGTGAGATGTGTTCCTGCCCAAGAGGGCAGGCAAACCCAATTTGGGTAGTTCTTAAAACTCTGGTAGGAAATATTAAAGCAACTAATTGTTCCAAAACCATATGTTTTTTCCATCCTGTATATAACTTTGATATTTTAGATGAAATATAGCCTTATTTTGATACCATAGATAAATCTTGCCATTAAAAATTTGTGCTACAGGACTTCCCTGGCGGTCCAGTGGTTAAGACTCCACGCTTCCACTGCAGGGGGTGCGAGTTCAATCCCAGGTCAGGGAAGTTCCGCATGCCGCACAGTGCGGCCAAAAGAGAAAACAAAGGAAAGGGGAAAAAAAATCTGTGCTGTATATTGTATGATTCGATTAGGCAAATCCATAGAGACAGAAAGTAGATTAATGGTTGTTAGAGAATGAAAGGAAGGGAAAATGGGACATGACTACTAAATGGGTATGAGGTGGGTTCTTTTTGGGGTGATACAAATATTCTGGAATTAGATAGTAATGATGGTTGCATAACTTTGTAAATATACTAAAACCCACTGAATTGTGCACATTAAAATAGTTTAAATGCTGATTTTTATGTTATGTTAATTTTATCTCAATGAAAAAAATTTTTAATCTGCTTTGCTCTGCTCCAATAAATTAGTATTGTCGAATGTAAGGGAAAACATAAAGCAACAACTTATATAAAGCTGCAGAAGGCTAATGTTAATAAAAGATGAATTGATCAAAAGAAAAAAATAGGGAATTGTGTGTGTTTGGGGCACCCACCTGCATGCAGAGACCCCAGTATCCCGGATCCCTGACCTTGGTTTTCCAACACGCTCATACTGCCACCTGGTGGCTTTGAGTCTCCAAATCAGGTAAGGTCCAACATTTATGACTGACTGCCATCTCTTACCTATTATTCTCTCCATGTTTGCCCTCTTCTGGTGGTAAAGCATATGCAAAACGAATTCCTTAGAAAGATTTGAAAATCCAAGTGGGTCAGTATATTAAGATCTACTAAGCTCCCAAATAGCTGAGCAACATGTTAACTCAGAGAACAGCAGAGGTAGAACTTCAGGCACACCTCATTCGTTCCATCAAATAAATATGTATTGAGCCTGCTTTGTACCAGGCACTGTTCGAAGCTCTAGGAATATAGCAGAGAATAATGGAATGGGGCAGGACAATAAAAATTAATGAACTAGAGTTACACATATCAACCTGAATACGTCTCAAAAACATAATGTTGTAGGGGAAACATTTTATCAGAAAACATACTATATTAAACCAGTTTTACAAAACTTTTTTTTTTTACAAATCTTTAAAATTTTTATTTATTTGTTTGTTTATATTTTGGCTGCGTTGGGTCTTCGTTGCTGCACATGGGCTTTCTCTAGCTGCGGCGAGTGGGGGCTACTCTTTGTTGTAGTGCATGGGCTTCTCATTGTGGTGGCTTCTCTTGTTGGGGAGCACGGGCTCTAGGCGTGTGGGCTTCAGTAGTTGTGGCTCACAGGCTCTAAAGTGCTGGCTCCGTAGTTGTGGTGCACGAGCTTAGTTGCTCCACAGCATGTGGGATCGATCTTCCCGGAGCAAGGATTGAACCCGTGTCCCCTGCACTGGCAGGTGGATTCTTAACCACTGGGCCACCAGAGAAGTCCCTTACAAAACTTTTAAATGTGCAAAACAACATTATATATATTGCTTAAGGTATATTGCATAAATAGGCAAGGAGTACTTGCTTCCACGCCTGGAAAGAGGAAGAGCACGAATTTTTAGCATTTACTGATTTCCATAATATAACCATATCACAAGATTCCTGAAATATTAACAATCAGCCCTTGTGAGCCTATAGGAGCAGCTCCAGCACACTGCTGCTGGATGAGTTGGCCCTATCTAGGAGAATGGATGATTCATTCCCAGTAACAGAAGGGAAGAATCATGGCTGGTATGATGGATGAGTAGATGGGGTAGTGGGAGCTTATGAAAAATTCTCATTTTCCTAGGATATAGGAAGCAAGTGAGTTTAAGAGGGAAAAGTTTTGAAATGAAAAAGGAAAGAGGAAGGAGGGATCAAGATGGTGACATAAGAGGTTCCTGAACTTGCCTCCTCCCATGGATGCATCAGATATACAGTTACACATGGAGCAATTCCCTGAGAGAAATCCAGAAACTAGCTGAGTGACTCCTGCACATCAGACAAATGAGAAAATACCCACATCAAAATGGGTAGGAAAGCCTAAGACACACTCTCACTATAAACCCTGACCCTGGTACAGCACCACACAATTGGGAGGGAATCCCCAGTTCCATTTCATTTAGGTCTGTTCTCCCTGAGGAGCAAAGGGTTTGGATCACACATCTAGTGTCCCAACTTTTAAGGCTTCTACAGGAGGGATAGGCCCCCAAATCACCTAGCTCTGATAGTCAGTGGGGATTGCATTCACAAGAGCCACAGGACGACAGCAAACACAGAAGCAGTTTTTAAACGTGCAGGAGATTCCTCGCCACTCCCCCTGCAGCTATACACCCGGGCTCAGTGCAGAGGGAACAGGCAAAAATGCCCATCTCCCAATTTCTTCCTGGAAGGGGTTTCACTCCATCCTTTCACAGCTGCGGCCTGAGTGGTCCAGCTTCTAATTAGCCTGCATCTAGGCGCTAATCGTGATCCTTCCCTTTGGGACTCTGTTAGATATTGACACACCCTCAACTATTGGGAGCCACTAATTACAAAAATGGCAGACTGGACAATCACAAAGGTTTGAGAAGCAGCCAGGAGCTCGGGCCAGGCTGATTGGACACACACAGAATGAAAATGGGAGGATGGAAATAGGTATTCCATGCAAATAGAAACCAAAAGCCAACAGGGGTGGCTGTACTTGTATCAGACAAAGCAGACTTGAAGCCAAAAACTATAAAAAGAGCTGAAGAAGGTCACTGTATAATAAAGGGGTCAATCCTTCAAAAAGATACAAAAATTGAAAATATTTATGCACTCAACATCAGAGCACCTCAGTATATAAAGCAAACATTAACAGACCTGAAGGGAGAAATAGACATCAACACAATAATATTAAGAGACTTCAGCACTCCACCTTCAACAATGGATAGATCATTCAGACAGAAGACCAATAAGTAAACATTGGACTTAAACCACAAGTTTGTTTCTGCAAAGTAGCAGAAAATGAACACCAGCAGACGTGGACCCCTTCCGGATAGATTTACCCCCCAGGGAGAGCCAGTCAGTCGGCATTGGAGGAAAAAGACATTCCCTGTGGTCAGTTGCAAGCACAACTCTACCATCCTGTCCGTGATGCCAACTGTTATGATTTTAGTAAATCAGCATTTGTTACATAGAGCCCTAGTGAGCTGTGGTTCACAAAAGAAAAATTGAGGTAGAGAGGTTTATTACTCACAGATCCTTGGGAGGCCACTTGTTTTCCGGTCCTTTGTGCTGCAGCGTACCACCTGGGTGGAGTGTACTGCAGCTTCCCATCCCAGAGGGCACACTCCAAAAGAAGCAACCAAAGCTTCCCAGACCTCAAAGCACTGCTCATCGGAGCTGGTTTGAAGTGCCTCAGATGTGTTTTCCTTCTGTTAGCGCCCTACAGCAGGTAAATTTCCCCCAGCGGGTGTTAGATTTGGGATATATTTCCCGACTGTACGCACAGACCCAGCTACTGTTAGAACTGGCTAAGATTTTCACAAGGTCACATTGTATTTTTTTTTATAAATTTATTTATTTTCTCTTTGGCTGCGTTGGGTCTTCATTGCTGCACGCGGGCTTTTCTCTGGTTGTGGCGAGCGGGGGCTACTCTTTATTGCAGTGCGCGGGCTGCTCATTGCAGTGGCTTCTCTTGTTGCGGAGCACAGGCTCTAGGTGCATGGGCTTCAGTAGTTGTAGCACGCAGGCTCAGTATTTGTGGCTCATGGGCTCTAGAGCGCAGGTTCAGTAGTTGTGGCGCACGAGCTTAGCTGCTCCGCAGCATGTGGGATCTTCCCAGACCAGGGCTTGAACCCGTGTCCCCTGCATTGGCAGGTGGATTCTTAACGACTGCGCCACCAGGGAAGCCTGGTCGCATTGTATTCATGGCAACTCCTGTCCAAGTGTGAGCTCCTCAAGGTGCGGAGCAGTGGCTTTAGAAGAAAGAGAAGGAGACTCCCCTTCCCTGACACCCCATGTTTGTGGACGGCCCCAGGACTCTGAATTTTAACCAGTACAGTAGGGACACCATTGCCGGACAAGTCAGGGCTCCTTGCGAACGCAAGTGCGGCTGGGGCCAAGGTCCCTCTGTCGCTGCATACCTTGCTGCTGTCACACTTCATCCTCTGACCCTATGGGATGTCATGGGGTCACTTCTGGTGCGTGGTAGCACAAGATCTAATGGTCTGCTATCAACATTCCTGGCTCTAATAGGCAGAGGAGTCTAAATCACGGTAGCTCCAGGTAACCCTTCTAAATTTCCCAAGCAAACCTCATACAGCCTACAAGGCATAGCAGGTAAAACTATAAAGAGTACAAATTAAGCTACATGTGTCCATTGGCACCATATTTCTCAAACAGTTAGTGGTGGTTGCCCCAATGGCTCTCTCTGTTCCTAGTATAGGTATGGATGCCCTCACTCAGTGACACACCTGGTGGATTAAACCCAAATTGCTGGCCTTCCTCGTGGGAGCTACCAAATGGGGACCTGTCCACCTGCCTCCTCCAGTGAAAACAGTAAATACACTCCAATATTGGCTGAAGCAAGGTACAGAGGGCCTTTGGCTCATCACTAGAGATATGCTTGACCCCAGGGTCGTTAGGCCCACCATCTCACCCTTTGATAAACAGCCATATCTGGCCAATGTTAAAACTGGCCACCAAGGAAAGGAGATTAACAATTGACTATCGAAACTTAGATGCACGGATTCCCACCACTAAGGCTCTCATTGCCAATATTACAGAGATGATATATAACATCCAAAGGGCTCAGGGCCCCTACTTTGCTGTCCTAGACTTAGCCAACATGCTTTTACCTGGTCCCACAACCTAAATTTGTTTTCAATTTCAGGGCACCCAGTAGACCTTCACGCACATGCCCTTGGATTATCTATCTGAACAGCTCCTCCATCGCACATAACCTATGCAGACAAGATCTACATTCACTCAAACCAAACCACTGCTGCCTTGACGTCCGACAGATGACATTCTATTGTAGGGGCCCTCTGAGGATGCAGTCTCGGAAGACTTATACCTAGTAACACAACATTTACAGCAGAGAGGACGGGCCATTACCCCCCGTAAAATCCAAGGACTGACCACTTCTGTCAAGTTTCCTCATGATCGAGCCTCCCACTACCTACGGCAGGCACAGCACATATGGGTTTTCTTCCCCTTTGGGAGACAACACATTCCACACTTATCCCTTCTACTCAGGCCTGTTTATGCTGTTTCATGCAAATTGGCTTTTTTCTATTGGGGAGAACCTCAACAAACTGCGTTATGGCTGGTGCAGCAAGGCACACCGCAGCCGCTGCCCTCAGTCCCTCCAGGCTCAGACTGCCGAGTCGAACCACTGCCGACGCCTCATTACGCCTCACGGAGTGTCTGGACTAAGGACAGCTCTACCTAGCTGTCCGTGGGGTTCAGGACCAGATGTCTGCCCCAAACAGCAGCTGGTTACATAACACTCAAGCACCAAACTGTGGAAGCCTACTGGGTTCTTTTAGAGACAGAGGCGTTAATAGGCTCACAGCTTTACATACAAGTCCCCATGCTGCCTTGGGTTGGGGATTCAACATAAAAGAAGCTCATCATGGCCACTGAAGCCTCACTGTTAAAATGGGAACGGTATCTTTGGGAAAGAGTGAAACCTGATGTAAAGGGCATTTCCAAATTACAGGAGGCTGTGGCTTCCCCCATGCTCGGCCCCTTGCCCACTGACACTGAGGGGCAGCTAGTGGCACCCTCACTGCCGGTCTAACATTTTGGGGAGTCCCTTGGGATGGAACTATCTGACATGGAAAGGAAGTGGGTGATCTTCACCGACGGCAGCACCACCAATGTACACAATTCAGCCTGATACAAGGTCACAGCGTATCATCCTGCTAGCGGCATCTCACTAGTCCAGAAGGGCTCTCATGGCTCAGCCTGACTGACGGAGTTGGTGACAGTGTGCCTGACTCTCCAATAGGCCATAAAATTGAGACTCCCAAGGGCACACACTTTTAACTGACCCTGGGTAGTATCCAATAGGCTCACTGTCTGGTCTGGACAATGGCAAAGGGATAATTTCATGATTCAGGGAAAGCCTATATAGGTGCCTCCACTCGGAAAGAGATAACCATGCTGAATATGGTCGCTCATGCCTCTGCCCACTCAAGCCAGCAAACACCAGAAGCAAATGATAATAACGTTGCCAACTCCTTTTCCAAAGTACACACCTGTTCCAAGGCCCCCAGTGAGCCACCTCCCAAAATACCAGACATAGCCCCGGACACAACTATTCCTCCAGAGATGTCATACCCACTGGCAGAGGGAGCCCATATTCCATCAGGCCATAAGGGGAGTGACAGCACTCACTGATGGGCATATACAGTTGACCCTTGAACAATGTAGGGGGTTGGGGCGCTGACCCTCACAAAGTCAAAAATCCGCCTATGACTTTACAGTCAGCCCTCCGCATCCGTGGATTCAGACAACTGTGGATGGCGTAGTGCTGTACTGACTGAAAAAAATCCATGCCTAAGTAGAGCCACACCGTTCAAACACGTGTTGTTCATCATCCCCCTTGACCCCCAACTCTAGCTGAAGTGGTGGTTAATAATTGCCTCCTTTGCTCCCGGTCAAAATGCTGAAAGGCTCTCACGTGGGGATATGAACCCCTGGGCAACAGACCCTTCTCACAAAGGCAGATTGATTTTTATCACGCTGCTGCTGCCCTCTGCTGGAATCATAAGCACAGGACCATCATCAACCACACCCTCGTGGGACTCCTGCTGGCGGCTTCCTATCACGTAATCTTAATCAGGTATCTGCTCGTCCCTTTTGGCCCACCAGACATCATAAATTCAGATCAAGGTACCCGTTTCACCTCCCAGGCTGTCCAGCCCTGGGCTCTAGAACACGAAACCTTGGGGGATCTCCACTTGCTTACCGGTCCCAAGAGGCTACACTTACTGAGCACATGACCTACTCAAAGACATGCTCCTCAAGTTTTTAACAATAAGTGGTCCCCCAATTGGCCAGAAGTTGTACCTCAGCTCTAATACCACTTTATTCCTAGCCCCCGGGTCTCCAATCCCCTGAACATCAACTTCCAGTCTTCTCGAAAGACTCCCCTGCTAGTACTCACAGGGAACCCCCTCTCCTTTGACATCAGAGAGGATGTAGTTCACATGCATTCACCAGATGAATGCTCCCCTTACCATTTTTTTTACCATTTTAATGCTTCGATCCTCTCACCACCTTTCACATGCTGGTGACCCAACTGAGGGCAAATTGTGCAATATGACGCAAGAGGACAAACCCCCTACCCAATTGCGTGGAGAGCATGATTATACAGATTTTACTGGCCGAGATAATGGTCCAGTACCAACCCGGAAGCTGAGGCCATAGGCTTTGCCTCATTATTTGGGTTATAAAGGCTGATTAATTAAACCAAATTCATCAAAAATTTTGCAGAAGGTTGAAATGATAGCTCCAGGACCCACTAGCAGAGCTGTGTGGACCTCAGAGAGAGGAAAAGAGGGCCTCCACCTAGTGGATACCAGTCATTTTTGGAAATGAAATCCAAGCAGAAACACTGGCATCTACTGCGCTATCAGTACATTCAGGACAGGTCCCTACCCCACCTTAAAGGAAGAGGTAAACAACTCTTGTTCCAAAGCAAGTACATTCAGCCTTTGGTTAGTATCCAGAATGCTCACCGGAAGGAGGCCCTGCCAGCTAGTCAAATGCAAATACTCTCCCTTGTTGTGGCTATTACTCTTATTGCCTACAGCCTGGGTAATAGGTTGCTAGTAGTCCCCTCGGTCCCAACTCTGTCTTGGGAGATGTGCAGAAGCCATATCAGCCAGGTGCACAGCTGCATCCCAGGATAGCTGAGCACCAGATGCTGGCAGGCCCTGTTAAAAGGGCTACAGTGAGTGAGCCACCAGGTGTGGATTCTGACCCAGAGGTCACCTTCCTCTACATTAAATGGTACCAACAGAAACAATGCTTCAATGAGTCACTCCCTCATTATACCATGCTGAAAATTATATCCCAGGCAGAATGCCTCTCCCAATGTAGCCAAATCAAACTCATTGGGCTGGCAGATTTGTACCCTAATGAGCTTACTATAGTTTTAATGGGGTGATCTCTGGATTGTAAAGCTGCTGTCCACAAAATGTCCCTACAGTTAGCCTATCAATGTGCCCAGACTATATATAAATTGTGGATGGAGTTCCCGCAAAGCTCAGTCATGGAGATCACATGCTGCTTTGCAAGACGCACCCCTGATGGAGATCATTGAGATCCTCTTAACCAGCAGTAGAGTCCATTCTTCCAGTGGCATCCTGAGGCAGGCCTCTAGCATATTTGCTCAGCATTTAACCCCAGCCAGCCATTCTTACCCTTCCTGGATCTCTACCTGGCAAGGCGATCCTTCCTTGAGCTGGCCTTCGCCAATCCCAAGCACACCAACCCCTCAGACAACGTGGCCCCAGTCCAAGAGCTCACCGTTGGAGATGACGGCATCTCCGACTGTGACTTCACAACCCAAGAGAAAGTCGAGGAAGGCGATGTACTCCGACCCCACTGGACACTGGGACTTTCCCCTCCCAGATCACCTCCACACCAGGAGGGAAATTACTATGGTGACTGTTAACTTCCAGGCTGAGTTGCAAAAATGTTTTCAGTTGATCAACCCTGAGGACCCCATAGAATACTATTTCTCTGAAATAGCTAATTGCTGGCCTCATAAACCTTGCGTCCGTATCAGAATGTTTGCAAGACTGTAAGTCCCCCGGCAGCGCTAGACATCATTTCACCTTTGTGGTAAGCCAAACCATGTATATTCCAAACCACACCAGCCACAATGAGGGACTTGGACACAACACCCCTAGTTTGACCTACTTAGATCCCACGGTTAGGGACCTCTTGCGGCTGTGTTCACTGCTCAGCGTACTAGATTACAGCTTTTGCTTTCCACACGATGCATCCATGACAGACCCAATTTCTCTTGTTATTCCCACCATGCCTACCAGTACCTCCTCCACACTGGAAAGTGCTACCTCCACTCCTGTTCACATATTATCCATAAGTTCCTCACCATGGCATGCGACAGCACTGCCCCGCACCACAACCGAGTGGGCCAGGGCTGACATGACTATATTCGTACAAATCTCCAAGATAGCAGCCCAGGCCCTGCAAGTAAAATGAAGCTGGACGTGTCACCACACAGGGTCACACCTACAGCCCATTTAGAACTATCTATACTGCAGTTCTTCCTAGAGATCAGCCCTTGGGCTAATTCCCTTCAAAACACAGCAAACCTCATTTAGGCTAAACCAAACCTCTAATCTAGACCCCAAACAGGGTACCCTTGGGTAAGCCTCAAAATAACGAACCCTCCACGGCGATACTTTCTACCAACTCGACTAGAACATAAAAGGCTGGACTTCACCCTGTGTACTCACTGCCCCTTAATGATAAATAATATCTCACTTAAGTTTTATTGTGGACCTAACTCAGGAGGCCAGTGTCAAGTCCACTTGACTCTGCCCCATCTGCAAGCAGTCTGCAGAGGTGACCTTTCTTACTGCAACACTGTCACTTTTGATATTCTAGCCACCTTTTAACCTCTTGGTGTTTCTCTGCTAGAGATGTGTCTGGCTCACATACCAAGAGAGCCATTCTTATCCCTATCCTGTTGGGACTGGGTATCACCAGGCATAGGAACGGGTGCTTCTACCCTAGCCCAACAAGGTCAAATATTAAAAACCACCCAGCAATTATCAGCCACCCTAACCAACTACAGGCAGATGCTACACCATACTCTGAGTCTGATGCAGCAACAACATGACTCACAAGCACAGAAGATGACGGACAATTGACTGGTGTTAGATTTCCTCTTGGCAGAGCAGGGTGCAGTCTGTTCTTCACAAGGCACCTCTTACTGCAGGTACATTAACAACTCAGGACAAGTACAGCCCGACCTCCACAAGCCATGTCAAGGTTTACAGATCATGCATCAAATAATTAAAATATTTCAACAAATTCCCACACTCCTCGAGGTCCCTGATTTGTACTCATGGCTCTCTCCATCCACCTTGGCACAATGGCTAAACTGGATTTCAAACAGTAGCAAGTCTATTCATCATAGGCTTCATCATTATTGCCCTAGTTAAATGTGCTTTTTGATGGCTTCTGAAAACAATCCCTATGTCCTTTAACACATCAGCTACACAGGGGATTGTATTCCTAATGTTGAGGCATCACAGGACGGACTGTTGAGAGTTCAGCTGCTACATGGTATTGCTGCCTTGGCATCCATTTTGTTTGGCCAAATGACCTGCAGGTGCTTTAAAATGACACAATCCCCTCGTTCAGGTGCATGCCCTAGATAACAACCCATGGAGTACAAACAAAAGTTCCAGATATGACTCCTCCAACAGCCCTGTGATAAAGTTTCCCCTGAGTCCCAGGGCCTTCTACTACTTTAGATAAGGCCCCTGATAAAGTTTATCCAAATTCCACTCATTTTTGTTTTAATAGACCAATCCAGCCTTAACCCTCGAACCCCAAAACACATCACCTTTGGACCCTAATAAAGGTATGTTCCCCAGGTCCTGTCATTCTCTCTGCCTACACCCTGCCTTGATCTCCCCATATGGCCTTGTGAGGCGTCCTTTCTCAAGGACCCGAGAGTAATAAACTTCTCTGTTTCTTTTGTGGTCTTTTATTGAACTATATGTCACCCTGGGGCTCTACTTAACAAAAGTTGATTTAGCAAAATCATAACAAAGCTCCTGCACAGCAAAAGAAACCATCAACAGAAAGAAAAGGCACCTACGGAAAGGGAAAAAGTATTTGCAAACCATGCACCTGATAAGTGATTAATATCCACAATATACAAGGAATTCAGAAGGAAAAAAACCCACAAATAACCCATTTTAAAAATGGGCAGGGCTTCCCTGGTGGCGCAGTGGTTGAGAGTCCGCCTGCCGATGCAGGGGACACGGGTTCGTGTTCGTGCTCCGGTCCGGGAAGATCCCACATGCCGCAGAGCGGCTAGGCCCGTGAGCCATGGTCGCTGAGCCTGCGCAGTCCGGAGCCTGTGCTCCACAACGGGAGAGGCCACAACAGTGAGAGGCCCGCGTACCACAAAAATAAATAAATAAATAAATAAAATAAAATAAAAATGGGCAAAGGGGGCTTCCCTGGTGGTGCAGTGGTTGAGAATCCGCCTGCCAATGCACGGGACACAGGTTCGAGCCCTGGTCTGGGAAGATCCCACATGCCGTGGAGCAACTAAGCCCGTGTGCCACAGCTACTGAACCTGCGCTCTAGAGCCCATGAGCCGTAACTACTGAGCCCACGTGCTGTAACTACTGAGCCCACGTGTTGCAACTACTGAAGCCCACGTGCCGAGAGCCCATGCTCTGCAACAAGAGAAGTCACTGCAATGAGAAGCCTGCACATCACAACGAAGAGTAGCCCCCGATCGCCACAACTAGAGAAAGCCCATGTGCAGCAACGAAGACCCAACACAGCCAAAAATAAAATAAAATAATAAATAAATTTATAAAGTAAATAAATAAAATGGGCAACAGGTACATGAAGAGATACTCAATATTACTAATCATCAGGGAAATGCAAATCAAAACTGGAATGAGATGTCATCTCACAAGTGTAAGGATGGCTATTATCAAAAAGACAGGAGGGCTTCCCTGGTGGCGCAGTGGTTGAGTCCGCCTGCCAATGCAGGAGACATGAGTTCGATCCCTGGTCCGGAAGGATCCCACATGCCACGGAGCAGCTAAGCCCATGCACCACAACTACTGAGCCTGTGCTCTAGAGCCCATGAGCCACAACTACTGAGCTCATGTGCCGCAACTGCTGAAGCCTGAGCACCTCGAGTCCGTGCTCCGCAACAGGAGAAGCCACTGCAGTGAGAAGCCCGCGCACTGCAGCAAGGAGTGGCCCCTGCTCGCCACAACTAGAGAAAGCCCGCACACAGCAACAAACACCCAACACAGCCAAAAATAAATAAATTAAATAAATAAATTAAAAAAAAAAAAGACAAGAAATAAGTGTCGGCAAGGATGTGGAAAAAAGGAACCTTTATAAACTATTGGTGATGTAAACTGGTACAGCCACTATGCAAAACAGTATGGAGTTTCCTCAAAAAATTAAAAATAGAACTATCATATGATCTAGCAGTTCCACTTCTGGGTATATATCCCATGTTCATTTCAGCATTAGTCACAACAGTCAAGGCATGAAAACAACCTAGGTATCCATTGACAGATGAGTGGATAAAGAAAATGTGATGTATATATACAATGGAATATTATTCAGCCACAAAAAGAAGGAAATAATGCAATGTGCAACAACATGGATGATCCTTGAGGTTATCATGCTATGTGAAATAAGCCAGACAGAGAAAGACAATACTGTACAGTATAACTTATATGTGGAATCGCAAAAAAAAAAAAAAAAGAAAGAAAGAAGTCAAACTCATAGAAACAGAGAGTAGAATGGTGGTTGCCAGGGACTGGGAGGTGGGGAAATAGGGAGAGGCTGGTAAAAGGTACAGACTTTCAGTTATGAGATTAGTAAGATCTAAAGATCTAATGCTGGGCTTCCCTGGTGGCGCAGTGGTTGAGAATCTGCCTGCTAATGCAGGGGACACGGGTTCGAGCCCTGGTCTGGGAGGATCCCACATGCCACGGAGCAACTAGGCCCATGAGCCACAACTACTGAGCCTGCGCGTCTGGAGCCTGTGCTCCACAGCAAGAGAGGCCACGATAGTGAGAGGCCCGCACACCGCGATGAAGAGTGGCCCCTGCTTGCCACAACTAGAGAAAGCCCTCGCACAGAAACGAAGACCCAACACAGCAAAAATAAATTAATTAAAAATAAACTCCTACCCCCAACATCTTCTTTAAAAAATAAATAAATAAATAAAGATCTAATGCGTAAGATGGTGACTATAGTTGATGATACTATTGTATTTTATAGTTGAAATTTGCTAAGAGAGTAGAACTTAAGTGCTCTCACCAAGGGAAAAAAAAGTAAATACATGAGATGACGGATGTGTTAATTAACTCGACGGTGGGAATCCTTTCACAACGTATACGGATACCAAATCATGTTGTAGGCTTTTAATATATCACAACTTTATTTGTCAATTATACCTCAATAAAGCCGGGGAAAAAAAGCAAGGAAAGAAATAAAATAGTTGTCTAGAAAAGGAGAGTAAAGAGATTAGGGAAATATATTGTTGGGTAGCATTAAGGGCCCACTTGAAGTTAGTGGTCATAAACTTGAAGAGAGAACAGTTAGCATAATTGAATGCTTTGGTTCAGCCACATTCAGCTGCATGGTGTAGGCTCCGGGTAGATGGATAACTGGATTTTACCAGGGACAAGTAAAAGTTGTGAGGATCAGTAGATTGATTGTCCTCATCAGATCAAAGGTTTGTGGAAATCAGATTGCTAGAAGGAATGGGCTAAACTGACAGGAGGTAGCGGTCAGAAAATGGACCACGTGAATTGAAATGATGGAGACATTGCAATTAAAGTCAATGAGAAACAATGATAAATGAGCGAGGGACTGAGGTAGGGTGGAGAGTAAGATGCTTGCAGGAGAGGAATACAAGGAACTGAGAGTCTAGGATGTTGGATGGATAGAGAAATCACCAAGATTTAAGACAGTTGCAGTGTTGAAGAGAATGACAGTGAAAGAGGAGCTCAAATCAGTAAATGACTGCAGTAAAGAGAGGAAGCGAGTGTCAAGCCTGATAAGAAATTCACAACTAAACTTTTTCTTAAGGATTTAGGGGAAGGGGCGGTGGAGGGGGGGGCGGTCGGCGGGGTGTGTTTGAAAGCAGTGAGAAGACAAAATACTTCCCAATCCTGTTACAAGAAAACACAGACACTAGTTGAGAAGGCTGCAGGTGAAGCAGTTCCTCCAAGACAGAATCAGGGCATCTCAACCCGAGCCCTGCTGATGTTTGAGGCCTGAAGATTCTTTGTTGTTGGGGGCTGTCCTGTGCACTGTAGGAACTTTAGCAGCATCGCTGGCTTCTAACCACTAGTTGCTAGTAGCATCACCTCTAGTGTGACAACCAAAAATATCTCCAGACATTGCAAAATGTTGCCAGGGAGTGGGGCAAAATTACCCCTATTGAGAACTGCTGAACTAGAGCAAGAAGGTGCAGGAAATATTCAAAGAAGAGATTTAAAACATAAGGGCGGGACCTCCCTGGTGGTCCAGTGGTAAAGAATCTACGTTCCAATGCAGGGGACGCGGGTTCGATCCCCGATCGGGGAACTAAGATCCCACATGCCGAGGGGCAACTAGGTCTGTGTGCCGCAACCACTGAGCCTGCATGCCTCAGCAAGAGAGCCTGTGTGCCACAAACTACAGAGCCCACACGCTTTAGAGCCCGCGCACCACAACTAGAGAGAGAAAAACCCGCAAGCCACAACTAGAGAGAAACGCGCGCCGCAAGGAAGAGACTCCACGCCACAACAAAAGATCCCGCATGCCTCAACGAAGATCCCACGTGCTGCAACTAAGACCCAACACAACCAAAAAATAAATAAATAAAGGAAAAATAATAAAACATAGGGGAGTTTTGCAGATGATTAACCATGAGCCCCAGAAGGCAAAGAGGAAAAGGTGGGGATAAATTTAAGCTTAAAGTTCTTCTGTGCACCAGTCAAATCATACCACTGGCAGCTGACAGATCAAGGCTGGTCCTATCAAGGTGTTTAAAGATGAAGTGAATTTTCTCTGTTTTCTGCAAAGGTGTGTCTCTGCTCTCGAAGTTGCTCTCTTTGATATCACCATTGCCTAATGAAGGTTGGTGACAGGGACAATAAGTTAACAGACCTTGGTATTCCTGTAGCTCTTAAGACTTAAGCTCTACATCAATGCAGGTCCAACTGCCAGTGATAAAATTCCATGGTGCATTGAGGTTGAAATATCCAACCAAGAATGTCATCACAAAAAGTTCTGAAAACTGGAAAAGATGCTATAAATTGAAATTAAGTTTAATCTGATTATCCTGTAAAAATAATGTTGGTTTAAAATATTTTTTGAGTAATCAATACGTTCACATCGTTCAAAATTAAGAAGGTACTGAATGGTTTATAATAAAAAAACTCCTTTCACCTAGGTCTTTCAGTTCCCCGACCTCAGGGAAAGAATGATATCAGGGTTTTTTATACCCTTTCGGAGATACTCTCTGAATATACAAGCCAATATGGATACTGAATAGATTTTTTTTTTTTAACAAACCTCTTATTTATTTATTTGGCTGCGTCGGGTCTTAGTTGCAGCACTTGGGATCTTTGTTGTGGTGAGCGGGCTTCTTTCCAGTTGTGGTGCACGGGCTCTAGAGCATGCGGGCTCTATAGTTGTGGTGCATGGGCTCCAGAGGGCAAGGGCTCAGTAGTTGCGGCATGCGGGCTCTCTAGGTGTGGCAGGCAGGCTCTAGAGTGTGTAGGCTTAGTTGCCCCTCAGCATGTGGGATCTTAGTTCTCCGACCAGGGATCAAAGCTGCATCCCCTGCAATCCACCGTGCAAGGTAGATTCTTAACCAGTGGACCACCAGGGAAGTCCCATGAATAGATTTTTTTTTTAATGTATTATATTCTTAGACATGATCACACCACTATCATATTCAAACAATTATAAATGATATTGTTATATACAGCAAGTTTAAAACTCATAATTTATATATCTGTATTAACAGTGTGTATAATCAATTACTTATCATTTGACAGGTCACACAGCATAATAATTTTTTTAATTAATTTTTTTATTTTTCGGTGCGTTGGGTCTTCTTTGCTGCATGCGGGCTTTCTCTAGTTGTGGCGAGCGGGGGCTACTCTTCATTGTGCTGTGTTTGCTTTTCATTGTGGTGTCTTCTCCTGTTGCGGAGCATGGGCTCTAGGCGAGCAGCTTCAGTAGTTGTGGCCTGCGGGCTCAGTACTTGTGGCCTGCAGGCTCAGTACTTGTGGCTTGCAGGCTCTAGAGCGCAGGCTCAGTAGTTGTGGCGCACGGGTTTAGTTGCTCCGCGGCATGTAGGATCCTCCCAGACCAGGGCTCGAACCCCTGTACCCTGCATTGGCAGATGGATTCTTAACCACTGCGCCACCAGGGAAGCCCTAATAATTTTTATATAGGGTCCTTCTATTACTTGTTTATAACACCTGATTCATTTTTACTGCCGCAATAAATTGAAAAGGAAAAAAAGTCATCATCACAGGTTCATTGTTGCTTCATTGGGGCAATTTTGTCTGGCAGCATTTTGGAAACACTTAAAGTGATTAAGGGTCAACATGATGGTTTCACATTCCAGAAAGACTGTTTAGCTTTCTCTCTCTTTGGTGATCTTTCTTTTCTTTCCTTTTTTTTTTACTTACGGCATTTTAAAATTTGAGATATACTTCATATAACATAAAATTCACTAGTTTATACAATTCAGTGTGTTTTGGTATATTCGCTCTGTTCTGTAACAACCATAACCACTATCTAATTTAGAACATTTCCATCACCCCAAAAAGAAACCTTGTATGCATTAGCAGTTAGTCCCCAATTCCCCCTTCTCCTCATTCTTTGATAATCACTAATCTACCTTCTGTCTCTATGAATTTGCCTAACTGACATTTCACATTAATAGAATCATACAATATGTGGACTTTTATGTCTGCCTTCTTTGAATTCGTGCAATATTTTCAAGGTTCATCCACATTGTAGAGTATAACATTACTTCATTTTTTTATGGCTAAATAATATTATATTGTAGGGATATACCACATTTTCTTTATCCACTCATCAGATGACATACATTTGTTTTGTTTTCACCTTTTGGCAGTTATGAACAATGCTTCTATAACTATTTGTGTAAAAATTTTTGTGTGAACACACGTTTTCAATTCTCTTGGGTATACACCTAGAAGTGGAATTGTTGACTCATATGGAAATTCTGTGTTTAACTTTTTGAGGAACTGCCAAACTGTTTTCCACATCAGCTGCACCATTTTACATTTCCACTGGCAATGTATGAGAGTCCCAATGTCCAATTTCTCTGCATCCCTGTCAACACTTGTTATTGTCTGGTTTTTATTTTTTTTAATCTTTTTTAACTTTTATTTTATATTGGAGTATAGTTATGGTTTTGAAAAATTATTTTATAACCATCCGAGTATGTGTAAAGTGGTATCTCATTTGTGGTTTCCGTTTGCATTTCCCTAATGACCCATGATGTTGAGCATCTTTTCATGAGCTTATTGGCCATGGGTATATTTTCTTTGGAGAAATGTCTTTTCAAGTCCTTCCCTCATGTTCAAACTGAACCATTTGGGGGTTTTTTCTTGAGTTGTAATAGTGTTTTATATAATCTACATACTAGACTCTTGCAAATATTTTCTCCTATTCTGTAATTTGTATTTTCACTCTGTTGATAGTGCCCTTTGATACCCAAAATCTTAAAATTTTAAAATTTTGGTGGGGGGGCTTCCCTGGTGGCACAGTGGTTAAGAATCCGCCTGCCAATGCAGGAGACATGGGTTCGAGCTCTGGGTCCGGGAAGATCCCACATGTCGCAGAACAACTAAGCCCATGCACCACAACTACTGAGCCTGCACTCTAGAGCCCGTGCGTCAAGAGCCCGTGGTCCACAACAAGAGAAGCCACCACAATGAGAAGCCTGTACACCTCAACGAAGAGTAGTCCCTGCTCTCCGCAACTAGACAAAGCCCAATGCATCAATGAAGACCCAACGCAGCCAAAAATAAATAATTTTTTTTAAAAAAAAAAAGAAAGAGCTTTTTTAGCACCATCTGCTCGCCACACCGCCTTCTGCTCCTCCCGTCGCCGTCCGGAGTCGCTGCCTGCGCAGCTCCAGCCGCCTGGCTCCCCGTGCTAGCCACCGATATTTGGTGCTCATACAACATGGCAGACATAGACAACAAAGAACAGTCTGAACTTGATCAAGATTTGGACGACGTTGAAGAAGTAGAAGAAGAAGAAACTGGTGAAGAAACAAAAATCAAAGCACGTCAGCTGACTGTTCAGATGATGCAAAATCCTCAGATTCTTGCAGTCCTTCAAGAAAGACTTGATGGTCTGGTAGAAACACCAACAGGACACGTTGAAAGCTTGCCTAGGGTAGTTAAAAGACGCGTGAATGCTCTCAAAGACCTTCAAGTTAAATATGCACAGATAGAAGCCAACTTCTATGAGGAAGTTCATGATGTTGAAAGAAAGTATGTTGTTCTCTATCAACCTCTATTTGATAAGCGATTTGAGATCATCAATGCTATTTATGAACCTACAGAAGAAGAATGTGAATGGAAACCAGATGAGGAAGATGAAATTTCAGAGGAACTAAAAGAAAAGGCCAAGACTGAAGATGAGAAAAAGGATGAAGAAAAAGAAGACCCCAAAGGAATTCTTGACTTTTGGTTGACCATTTTTAAGAATGTTGACTTGCTCAGTGATATGGTTCAGGAACATGATGAACCTATTCTGAAGCACTTGAAAGATATTAAAGTGAAGTTCTCAGACGCTGGTCAGCCTATGGGTTTTGTCTTAGAATTTCACTTTGAACCCAATGAATTCACAAATGAAGTGTTGACAAAGACGTATAGGATGAGGTCAGAACCAAATGATTCTGATCCTTTTTCTTTTGATGGACCAGAAATTATGGGTTGTACAGGGTGCCAGATAGATAGGAAAAAAGGGAAGAATGTCACTTTGAAAACCATTAAGAAGAAGCAGAAACACAAGGGACGTGGGACAGTTCATACTGTGACGAAAACAGTTTCTAATGACTCTTTCTTTAATTTTTTTGCCCCTCCTGAAGTTCCTGAGAGTGGAGATCTGGATGATGATGCTGAAGCTATCCTTGCTGAGGACTTTGATATTGGTCACTTTTTACGTGAGTGCATAATCCCAAGATCAGAGCGCATAATCAAGATCAATATACTTTACTGGAGAAGCTATTGAAGATGATGATGATGATTATGATGAAGAAGGTGAAGAAGCGGATGAGGAAGGGGAAGAAGAAGGAGATGAGGAAAATGATCCAGACTATGACCCAAAGAAGGATCAAAACCCAGCAGAGTGCAAGCAGCAGTGAAGCACGATGGTCGACCTTCTGCTTCCCTGGAAAGGATGAATTTACATCATTTGACAAGCCTATTTCAAGTTTTTTGTTGTTTGTTTGCTCATTTCTGTTTTGCAGACTAAAATAAAAATGTCAAATATAATTAAAAAGAAAGAAAGAAAGAGAGAGAGAGGAAGAAAGAGAGAGAGTGCTTGCTTCGGCAGCCCATATACTAAAATTGGAACGATACAGAGAAGATTAGCATGGCCCCTGTGCAAGGATGACACGCAAATTCGTGAAGCGTTCCATATTTTTGAAAAACAAATGCCGCATGCTAACATGTATATATGGAATCTTAAAAAAAAAAACAAAAAACGGCTTCCCTGGTGGCACAGTGGTTGAGAGTCCGCCTGCCGATGCAGGGGACACGGGTTTGTGCCCCGGTCCAGGAAGATCCCACATGCCGCGGAGTGGCTGGGCCCGTGAGCCATGGCCGCTGAGCCTACGCGTCTGGAGCCTGTGCTCCGCAACGGGAGAGGCCACAACAGTGAGAGGCCCGCGTACCGCAAAAAAAAAAAAAAAAAAAAAGTTTACAAAGAACCTAGGGGCAGGACAGGAATAAAGATGCAGATGTAGAGAATGGACTTGACACAGAGAGGGGGAAGGGTAAGCTGGGACGAAGTGAGAGTGGCATGGACTTATTTATACACTACCAAATGTAAAATAGATAGCTAGTGGGAAGCAGCTGCACAGCACAGGGAGATCAGCTCGGTGCTTTGTGACCACCTAGAGGGGTGGGATAGGGAGGGTGGAAGGGAGACGCAAGAGGGAGAGGATATGGGGATATAGGTATACGTACAGCTGGTTCACTTTGTTATACAGCAGAAACTAATACACCACTGTAAAGCAATTATACTCCAATAAAGATGTTAAAAAATTAAATTAAAAATACACCTTTAAAAAAAGAGAGAGAGAGAGAGAGAGGAAGGAAGGAAGGGAGGAAGGGCAGAAGGGAGAAAGAGAAAGATAAAGAGAGGGTAGGAAAAATTGGATCACTGTAAATAAAAGAGATTAAAGAGATAAAATGAGAAAAAGCAATCTTGGTGCTTGATTAGATCCAGATTTTAACAAAAAAATTTAAACGAGTTTTGGGACAATAGTGGAAATTCGATAATGAACTATTAGGTAGTATTAGGCAATTATTGTTAAAGTTTAGATGTGATGATGGTATTGTAGGAAATAATATTGCAGTTATATAAGAAAAGTCATTTTTAAAGAGATGCATGTTGAAACAGTTATGCAATATCAGAATATTTCAATTTAATTTAAAACACTTCAGCATTATAACAGACTCTCTTTTTTGTGTGCATGTTTAAAGCAAACACTAAAACTCTGTATGTTAAAAAAAGCTATCACTGCAAATAATGACCTTTTTGGACAGTCCTGCCGCACTGTCAAAACAATATAAACTATTCTGTGTTTTTGCTTTTACTTTACTTTTATGAAAATTTTGTGTGATCTCAACACTTTAGTTCTTAGTTAAAACAAGCAAGTTTTGAGTGACTGGACATTAATCTTGGGTCTGCTCACTTGAGCTCTGTATCTGCAATGCCAGAGGCTTGCTGGGGGCATTGGAGCCTAAGTGGTTAGAAGTGTTAATCCGCCAACTTTAAATCCCAACTCTGCCTTGTGCCAGCTGACTGGCTCACCTTGAACAAGTTACTCTACCACTCTCAGCCTCAGTTTTCTACAAAGTGGAGGTAATAATATTAATTATTCTTCAGGTTGCTGTAATAAGTGAGATGAACTATGTTGATTTCTTAGTACAGTGCCTGATACATGGTGAGGACCCAAAGGTATTATTATTGCTACAAGACCTTGGGTGGACCACACAACTTCTGCCTCTGTGAAACCAAGAAATTGGATTAGATTATTTCTAAACTTGTTTCCATCTCTCTTTTGGTGTAAGTGACTTCCCCTCCCTGAGCCTTCATGTCTGCATTTAAAATGAGGAGACTAGGGACTTCCCTGGTGGCGCAGTGGTTAAGAATCTGCCTGCCTGCCAATGCAGGGGACACGGGTTCGAGCCCTGGTCTGGGAAGATCCCACATGCCGCGGAGCAACTAAGCCTGTAAGCCACAACTACTGAGCTTGCGCGTCTGGAGCCTGTGCTCCGCAACAAGAGAGGCCACGACAGTGAGAGGCCTGCGCACCGCGATGAGGAGTGGCCCCCGCTCGCCACAACTAGAGAAAGCCCTCGCACAGAAACGAAGACCCAACACAGCCAAAAATAAATAAATTAATTAATTAATTAATTTTTTTAAAAAAAGAATCTGCTTGCCAATGCAGGGGACATGGGTTCAAGCCCTGGTCCAGGAAGACCCCACATGTCATGGAGCAACTAAGCCTGTGCGCCACAACTACGGAGCCTGCGCTCTGGAGCCCGCATGCCTAGAGCCCGTGTTCTGCAAAAAGAGAAGCCACTGCAATGAGAAGCCCGCGCACCGCAACGAAGAGTAGCCCCCGCTCGCCACAACTAGAGAAAGCCCGTGTGCAGCAACGAAGACCCAACGCAGCCATAAATAAATAAATAAATAAATTTATTTTTTAAAAAAAGAAAAAGAACCTCAATGTAAAATATGAAATTACACAGCTATTGGAAGAAAACATGAGTGAACTTCCCTTTAACCTCAGTGTTCTATGATTCAAAATCCAAAGGCAATAATAAGAGAATAAATCTGACTATGTAAAACAACTGTATGCAAAAAATACCATAAACAAAACCAAAAGACAACTCACAAACTAGGAGAAAATTCTTGCAACATACATCACAGATAAAAGGGTAATATTTCTAATACATAAAGAACTCTTGAAAGTTGAGGGACAAATCCAATAGAAAAATGGAAAAGAGACATGAACAGACAATACACAAAAAGACATAAATATATATGTTTAAACATAAAAAAATTTAAACTAACTCATAAATAGAGAGTTCACTTAAAGAGACTCTCTATGGACAAATCTGGGACAATTTGAGTAACAAAATAATGATAGCAATAGATTAGAACACACAGAATAAAATAAATAGCCATGAGCTCATACTGATAAAAATGAATAATTGAATAAATAAATTGAATGAATAATGGGAGAAGAGAGAAAGATCTTCCTTAGAGTAGAATTCCAATTAATAAATGTAGAAGGAATGATTGGCAATAGAAAACCATTTGACAAATAGCGTGGTAATACTTGTTGCTGGCAAGAAAGCATTAGGAGAAGCATGGTATTTAGTCTCAAAAAAATCTCCCCACAAGACACTCTTTTTCATTACAAAGAGATAGAAAGTGATTTTACAGTGGAGAAATCCAGCAAATATCACCCGATAAACAGTGATTGAGGTTAACATCACCAGTAATGAGACATATTGACATCACGTATTGTACCTTCAGATATGATGAACTGAGATGAACGCAACATCACTTCTGTGATATTTTTGCCAAAATATATAACCTTAATTTAATCAGGAGAAATGTCAGACAACCCAATTTGAGTTATGTCTACAAAACAGCTGGCCAGTATTCTTCAAAAATTTCAATGACTGAAAGTAAAAGACAAAGACTGAGACGTTATCCAGATTAAAAGAAGATAACAATTAAATGCAATGTATAATCCTGGATTAGATCCTTGCCCAGAAATGGGTTATTAGTGAGACAATTGATGAAATTTAAATAAAGTCTGCAGATTAGTTAACAGTATGTCAATTTCCTGGTTTTCATGATTATGCCTGTGGTTATGTACGCCAAAAATACTTGGGGAAGCTGGGTGAAGAGAATTCTTTGTACTACTCTTACAACTTTTTAAAAAAAATAAGCTTGGGGGCTTCCCTGGTGGCACAGTGGTTGAGAGTCTGTCTGCCGATGCAGGGGACACGGGTTCATGCCCCGGTCCGGGAAGATCCCACATGCCGCGGAGCGGCTAGGCCCATGAGCCATGGCCGCTGAGCCTGTGCGTCCGGAGCCTGTGCTCTGCAACGGGAGAGGCCACAAGACTGAGAGGCCCGCGTACCCCAAAAAAATAAAAATAAAAAATTAGCTTGGAATTATTTTAAAACGAAAAGACAAAAATAGAACTTGTCTGTTCAAATAATTATTATACTTCAAAGTACTGTCTCTGAAATGTTATTTATTGTAAGGCTGTGAAAAACAGTTTTTGACTTTTTCTTTTGAAAGTGCTTTCCATATCAGTTTATATATATATATATATATATATTTTAATCTTATTATTATTTTTTTGGCTGTGTTGGGTCTTTGTTGCTGCATGCAGGCTTTCTCTAGTTGTGGCGAGCAGGGTCTATTCTTCGTTGTGGTCTGGGGGCTGCTCATTGCAGTGGCTTCTCTTGTTGTGGAGCACAGGCCTAGAGCACACCGGCTTCAGTAGTTGTGGTGCACAGGCTTAGTTGCGCCACGGCATGTGGGATCTTCCCAGACCAGGACTCGAACCCGGGTCCCCTGCATCAGCATGCGGATTCTTAACTACTGCGCCACCAGGGAAGTACCCTGTATCAGTTTAAAATGACACAAGAAAAGTAATTTCTTCCAATATTTTTTTTAAACTATTATGGAAAATTTTAAACAAAAAAGTAGAGAGAATAACCCTTTGTTTCCATTATGAACCCTGTGTACCCACTACTGAATTTTAGCAGTCATTATCCTCCCCATATTCACAATATTTATTTATTTGGGGTTTTTTTCTGGAATAATTTAAAGCAAGTCCCAGATATGTCATTTTGTGGTAAAGACTTTTTTCTTTAAATATATCCACCATACCATTATCACATCTACTAATATTAATTCCTGAATACGATCAAATTCCCAGACTTAATTCAAATTTTGCTGTCTTAAAACAATTGGTTTGAATCAAGATCATGAGGTACATATTTGATTATGTCTCTTAAGACTTTTAGTCTTTTTTAAAATTAATTAATTTTATTATTAATAATTATAATTTAATTATTTTATTTATTTATTTTAATTATTTTATCTTAATAATTTAATTATTTTATTGATTAAATTAAATAATAGATTAATTTATTTATTTATCTTCGTTACAGCACACGGGCTTCTCATTGCGGTGGCTTCTCTTGTTGAGGAGCACGGGCTCTAGGCACGTGGGCTTCAGTACCTGTGGCATTACAGGCTTCGGTCGTTGTGGTTTGTGGGCTCTAGAGCGCAGGCTCAGTAGTTGTGAGCATGGCCTTAGTTGCTCCACGACATATGGAATCTTCCCCGACCAGGGATTGAACCTGTGTGCCCTGCACTGGCAGGCGGATTCTTAACCACTGCGCCACCAGGGAAGGCCCAACTTTTAGTCTTTGATAGTCCACCTTCCCCCTTACACACTTGTTTTTATTGATTTTTTTTTAATAAGCATTCTTTATTTATTTATTTATTTATTTTTGGCTGCGTTGCATCTTCGTTGCTGCGCACAGGCTTTCTCTAGTTGCAGCAAGCGGGGGCTACTGTTCGATGCAGTGCACAGGCTTCTCATTGCAGTGGCTTCTCTTGTTGAGGACCACGGGCTCTAGGTGTAAGGGCTTCAGTAGTTGTGGTGCACGGGCTTAGTTGCATCCACAGCATGTGGGATCTTCCCGGACCAGAGTTTCAACCTGTGTCCCTGGCATTGGCAGGTGGATTCTTAACCGCCCTGCCACCTGGGAAGTCCCTTGTTTTTAAATTTATTCAATTTGTTGGGGAAATTAGGCTATTTGTCCTATGAAACCTGATTACTTCTTGGTGTTCTGGTGCGCTTTTTTAAACTTCTTTTTCTATTCCCTGTATTTCCTATAAACTGTTGGTTAGAGCTAAGGCTTAATTAGATTTGAGTTCAATTTGGAGGAATCATAAATACTTATAGAAGGTGCTTTGTAGTTCCTATTGCATCACCTCAAGAAGTATACCATGTCTGATTATCTCACTTTTTTTTTTATTATCTCACTTTTAATGGTATTAAGATTGATTGGGAGGTTCCAATGGTACACACCTGATTCCCTCATTATAAAGTTCAACATCTTTTTAAAAAGTAGTTGTTATAAACAAACAACCCAATCAAAAAATGGGTGGGGGCTTCCCTGGTGACGCAGTGGTTGGGAGTCCGCCTGCCGATGCAGGGGGCGCAGGTTCGTGCCCTGGTCCGGGAGTATCCCACATGCCGTGCGCGGAGCGTCTGGACCCGTGAGCCATGGCCGCTGGGCCTGCGAGTCCGGAGCCTGTGCTCCGCGGCGGGAGAGGCCACGGCAGTGAGGGGCCTGCGTACCACAGGAAAAAAAAAAAAAAGGGTGGAAGATCTAAAAAGACATTTTTGGGGCTTCCCTGGTGGTGCAGTGGTTGAGAATCCGCCTGCCAATGCAGGGGACATGGGTTCGATCCCTGGTCCGGTAAGATTGCACATGCCGCGGAGCAACGAAGCCCGTGCACCACAACTATTGAGCCTATGCTCTAGAGCCCGTGTGCCACAACTACTGAAGCCCGTGCGCCTAGAGCCCGTATCTGCAACGAGAGAAGCGACCACAGTGAGAAGCCCGCACACTGCAACGAAGAGTAGCCCCCGCTCACCATAACTAGAGAAAGCCCACGCACAGCAACGAAGACCCAACACAGCCAAAAATAAATAAATAAATAAATTTATTTATTTAAAAAAAAAACAAAAAACATTTCTTCAGGGAGTTCCCTGCGGGGTCCTGTGGTTAGGACTTGGCGCTTTCACTGCCGCGGCCCTGGGGTTCGATCCTTGGTCATGGAACTAAGATCTTGAAAGCTGTGCGGCATGGCCAAAAAAAGAAAAAAACGAAAAAAACGAAAAAAACGAAAAAAAGAAAATAAAATGAAAGCAGTTCTGAAGGGAAAATTCTATGTATAGTGTCTATATGTTTTTTTAAAAAAATTAAAAATAAAATAAAAAGACATTTCTCCAAAGAAGACATACAGATGGCCAAAAGGCATATGAAAAGATGCTCAACATCGCTAATTACTGCAGAAATGCAAATCAAAACTACAGTGATAACCTCACACTGGTCAGAATGGCCAACATCAAAAAAAAATCTACAAATAATAAATACTGGAGAGGGTGTGGAAAGAAAGGAACCCTCCTACACTGTTGGTGGAAATGTAAATTGGTACAGCCACTATGGAGAACGGTATGGAGGTTCCTTAAAAAACTAAAAACAGAACTACCACATATGATCCTGCAATCCCACTCTTGGGCATATACCTGGAGAAAACCATAATTTGAAAAGATACATGCACCCCAATGTTCATTGCAGCACTATTTACAGTAGCCAAGATATGGAAGCAACCTAACTGTCTATCAACAGATGAATGGATAAAGATGTGGTATATATATACAATGGAATATTACTCAGCCATAAAGAAGAAAAAAATAATGCCATTTGCAGCAATGTGGATGGACCTAGAGGTTATCATACAAAGTGAAGTAAGCCAGACGGAGAAAGACAAATATCATATTATTTCACATATATGTGGAATCTAAAAAAATGATACAAATGAAGTTATTTACAAAACAGAAATAGACTCACAGTCATATAGTTTTGTAACTTGTAGTTACCAAAGGGGAAAGGAGGGGAGGGATAAATTAGGACTTTGGGATTAAAATATACACACTACTATATATAAAATAGATAACCAACAAGGACCTACAGGGAACCATACTTAATATCTTGTAATAACCTATAATAGAGAATGTACAAAAAGAATATATATTTTTGAATCATTTCGCTGTACACCTGAAACTAACACAACATTGTAAACCAACTATATTTCAATAAAAAAAAATTTTTTTTTTTTAAAGTAGATGTTAGGGCTTCCCTGGTGGCGCAGTGGTTGAGAGTCCGCCTGCCGATACAGGGGATACGGGTTCGTGCCCCAGTCCGGGAAGATCCCACATGCCGTGGAGCGGCTGGTCTCGTGAGCCATGGCCGCTGAGCCTGTGCGTCCGGAGCCTGTGCTCCGCAACGGGACAGGCCACAAGAGTGAGAGGCCTGCGTACCGCAGAAAAAAAAAAAAAAAGTAGATGTTATATATGTTTAGCTCTATCAACAGCAGACACATTCAAATCTTGAAATCTTGCCCTGGGGGAGCAATCTTCATAAAAATGTTTTTCAATTACCTTTCCTAACATAAAACTGTGGTTGAAGGTTCACATCAACCTTTCCATCACAAAGTATTATGCAAAAAAAATTTTTATGAGGAAACTAAGTTTAAAATTGCAAAATACAAATAAAGCTCATATTCACCTCAGAAATTACCACCATGATTGGGAACTAAGTAGATAGATTTGGGAGGTCTTGGCTATGAAGATATAAGGAAATATCTAAATCAATGGTGGTGTAGTGGTTAAGAATCTGCCTGCGAAGGCAGGGGACACGGGTTTGAGCCCTGGTCCGGGAAGATCCCACATGCCGCAGAGCAACTAAGCCCGTGCGCCACAACTACCGAGCCTGCACACTAGAGCCTGCAAGCCACAACTACTGAGCCTGTGAGCCACAACTACTGAAGCCCATGCGTTTAGAGCCAGTGCTCAGCCACAAGAGAAGCCACCGCAATGAGAAGCCCGTGCACCGCAACAAAGACTAGCCCGCTGCTCGCTGCAGCTAGAGAAAGCCCGCGTGCAGCAACAAAGACCCAATGCAGCCAAAAATTAATTAATTAATTTAAAAAAATTAGGGAACTAAGTCAAATAATTCTTAGTTCCCTAAGATTAGTAGGGAACTAAGCATTATTAAAAATAAAATTGGGCTTCCCTGGTGGCGCAGTGGTTGAGAGTCCATCTGCCGATGCAGGGGACATGGGTTTGTGCCCCAGTCCGGGAAGATCCCACATGCCGTGGAGCGGCTGGGCCCGTGAGCCATGGCCGCTGAGCCTGCGCGTCCGGAGCCTGTGCTCCACAACGCGAGAGGCCACAACAGTGACAGGCCCGCGTACCGCAAAAAATAAATAAATAAATAAAATAAAATAAAATTGACACAGCTGTCTCAGGGAGGAGTGAAGCAAGGAACTGTGACTTTTCATTACAACCCCATCTGTGCCTATATTACTTCAATAGTATTACATAGGGCAGAGAAAAGTAAGAGTGCGGAAAACATTCAAAATAAAAAGCCTACTAATTATGTAGACGATTCCAGTTTTTTCTGTTCCATCAGAATCCACTTGGAAAATATATAAAGGGACCAAGGTCAATAAAAGCTTATCTGGTGACTGAAAATCTTCAAAAGGACTGACGCGTCGGAAGGAGTCTGAAGTTCGGAGGTCTGGTGGGCATGCGACTCGAAGATGCGGAGGGTCAGAGCTCGGACTGCTCGCGTTGCTAGGCCGGGGCCACCACAAAACCTCGCTGGGGGCGGGGCCACTTGACATCACAGAGACGCTCCGCCTCCTTACGTCGCGCACTCGGGAGGCCAGAAGGTTTCTGGCGGCATCGGCGCCATTTTGCCGGAGCCTGTGACCGAGTGGGAGTGGAGTGGAGCGGCTGTTGTTGCCGACTCTTTCCTCCTCCCCACGGTCCAGTCAGCTGGTTGATTAGGCCATCGGCCCTCAAGCCGAGACCTGTCTCTTATTTAGTTCTGGGGAGTGCCTGGCCGACATGAGTGATGTAGAGGAGAACAACTTCGAGGGCAGAGTGAGTACAAAGCCGCGGGAGCCGTCTTCGGCGGCGGCCCGATGCTCGGGGTTTCTCTGGGACGAGCGCGGTCGGGCGGGGTTGCGGGGAGTTCTGCGGGGGCCCGCGGGGAGCAACCTCTGGAGCCATCGAGGTCGCTTCTTCACATCCCAAGATGGCTTCTGGGTTACACTCTTGCCCCAAACACCACGGATAACCTCCCCTTCCCCCTTTCTTTGGAGACTGATAGCTGGACCCCTGGGTCTGATTTCCCCCAGCGGTGCGCCCTGCCTTCTCCCCACCCCGAGGCTTCCTTATCTCTGTTCCGAGGTGTGGGTCCCGGTGGGGCGGGAGGAGACGGCAGGGAGTTCCCCCCGGCCGGATAGTGGTAGGTGCTTCCTGCGGTGGCGTTTCTGGCGACCCCGAGCATCGTAGAGGGTCTCGGGGTCGAAAGTGCGCGGGGCTGCTGTCCGGGCGGGGAGAAGCTGGCGTGGGACTAGCTGGGGCCTGTGTCTCCTTGGCTCTCTATTGCAGTGAGCGGCCGCGTCTCTGTTGGAACCGGCGGCGTTGCGTCTATAAAGGCGAAAGCCTTGAGGTTGAAGGTGGGACGAGCCTAATGAAGTGGTTAGTCAACGACCGCACCGACCCTTAAGCGTTCTTAAGACGAGAGCTGTGAGGGGAAAACTACGCGAGGAGCCCTTTTCCTTTAATGTCCCTTCTGCTTTCCTTTCACTTCAAAATGAATGTGGAAATGCTATAACGCCTTATTTTTCGAATTCCTTGATGTTGGGCTTTTTTTTTCTTTTTCTTCTTTATATCTCACCTTTTAATGCTTTTCTTCCTATGACCTTTCACCTCAACACTGACCACTCCTTTACAGGTTTTTACGGTAAAAAAAAAAGAGAGAATCTTCTGTCTTAATCTTACATAACTGAACAAATTTCATGGCTCAGTATTTTTACAGTAGTTAATGCTATGCTATTCTCTTAACTCAAAACGTTACCTGAAAATTACAGGCCCTCTGCCTTCCATTTCTCTTTTCAACCCATCCCCCAGCAAAGAGGGCTCAAAGTTTTTCATTATTTTGGATGTGATGAATATAAACATCACAAAGATACGTTATCCTCAGCTTAAAGATACTAGAACGTTTAGCAATGATTGGGTTATATTTCCGATGTTACCCTCGTAGTGAAAATTGATGTGAGCTAGTGTAGAACCCTGAAAAGAAAACAGTCCCCAGACAGCATTTTCCGGCTCTCGTGTTGGCATTCTGGTCACTAGGGGAAACTCATAAAAAACACTTCAGGTGTATGCTGGATGGAATGAATTTTGTCTTTTTATAAGAAGTTCATAAGATAAGCATCTGGAACCAGACAGTCAAATCAGAAGGTCAATTTAGGGTTTTCTTTTTGAGGTTAGAGACAAAGAAAGCTATCTTTAATGCCTTTAAGATTGGATTTCTCTAATAAAATCTGGAGCGTTAGATATTAATGAATAGTTGAACCTGCTCATTTTTTAGGATGGGGTATTGATTGTCGCAACAGAAGTTTTTAAAATCATGTAATGGTATTTAGGTGGTCGATAGTCATAAGCTGCTTCTTGTTTTGAAAATGTTAGGTAGTTATGGGAAGAAATTTTGCTGTCTGTTAATCTTCAGTTAACTTCAGTACAGTTTTGGGCAGTTAATGTTTATTTTGGTTTGTGGTGAAGTGAAGAGGACTACTGTTTTGGACCTTGTTTTCTTTTAAGTTCTTATTTTTTTATGTAGTCATCAGGTTGAATTTGGCTAGTTCTAGGTAATTGTTACCTTACCCATCTGAGAAAGAAATAAATGTAAGATTCCCACCCAGTTTTAAGCTAAAATGCATTAACAATTTAACAATTTATTTTAATAGAAAAAGGTTTTTACCTTTTCCTTTTAGAGTGTTTTTGGTCATAGAAAATATTTTTTCACATGTGATAGCCAGATGTGTTTTAGTATTAATGAACTCCGATTGTATAATAAATACATTCACCTGTTACCTTTTCTTTTTGGTTGGTTGAGATATTTGTCTTTATTCATAACTGGGTGAAGAATTAAAATGCCAGAAACTTTTCTGAGGGTGTATGCTTTGTCGTTGTTGTTCTCTTAAAGCAGTTTCATATTCACCAGTTCTTTTGGTTTTTAAACTATAGTGATCTTTTATCAACTAACCACAAACCAGCAATTAAAAAAGGTTTTATAGAATACAGTTGTTGTGTTATCTTTGTTTCTAACTGTAGTAACCTTTTAGAGAGCCTCAGAAAAAGGATTTTCAAATGATGTTTCTGAGGTGTTTTAAGTAGTTATTATACTTCAAACTTTTTGACTAAAACAAATTAGAGAAAACATAGGTCAGTATTCAGATTTCATTTGCTTTATGTACAGAATAAACAACACATTTTAACGCCATCTTATTGAAAAGATATTTAAAATTAGAGGGTAAGTTCCTAGAGACTGCGGAACATATTAAAGAATCAGGACTCGTACTAATAGTTACTACTTCTATAGCATTTTAGGATCTCCTCCCCTCCCCGCCATCTTTGACATATTTTCTCATATACTGCTCATAATCTTGCAAGGGCTGGAGAACTCTTAGCATTTTAAGAAATTAAAAACTTAGGCCCAGAAGACCATGCAGCCAGAAATATGAGATTTACAAGTCCCAGTCCATTGCTCATTGTATACTTAAACTATGCTGTGTATATATTTTGATTACTTTTTTTTAAAGGAGCACACTGCACTTCAGTGTCTCAGAGCCATTAATGGAGTTTGCTGAAAACAATGACAGGAGCTTAATTTTCCATTATATATTAATATCTCTTGCATTTTCAAAGGACTGGAGTAAAAGAGCTTTAGGAAAGAAAATATAATTGGCTGAATTTTGTTATAAGTAACCCTAACAGTTAACCAACCAATTTCCCTTCTGCCTGGGGTGAAACTGTTGAGCATCCACTACCTTTTTAGTAAAGGCCAGGTGTTCTTGAGGGAAAGAGAGCTTGGAGTCTGATTTGAGATGACTGACAGCTCACATCTGGGTAAAAGTAAGTATATAATCAAGTGCTGTGTGATAGAATTAATAAGGAATTCAGAAAATAAAGCTGAGCAGTTCCGTGAGCTTAGAGGAAAGGGAAAGCTTTATCTAATATGTAAAACTTACGCTGGACATTATGGTAAGGGAAATACGAATATTGATTATAAGGATGAGACAAGGAAGAGGTTGCTGGACTAATGAGACATGATAGATTTGACTGTGTAGTCAGATAATGGAGGATTTTGAATTCTAGATTTAGAAATTTGGACTTAATCCAGTATGCAGTAAGGAGCCATCTATGGATTTTTAATTCTGGGAGTGGCAAAATGAAAGGAATTTTAGCAAAGAACGGAGACCAATATAGGAAGAGCCGCAGGGCACACTTGAAATATTTAAGGAAGGAGCTTATGAAAAATCTGATCTAAACTGGACAACAGTGGGATGTAAAGAATGAGCGAGACATTTTTAAGGGATCCAGGAGAATAGTGGTGCCAATAAAATATCAATAAGTAGGTCCATTAAAGCAGTTTGCTTGGGACATTTACATCAACTTAACAGAATTTTAAGCGGAAATGTCTTTTGGAGCTGGGAGTGATGTTGGCACTTGATCTATGACTTTGAATGTCATCTTCAGAAAAAGAATACAACTTCAACTAAAATTCAATCTCCAAAAATTTTAGTCTCCTTGATAGAAATTAAGGGGAACAGAAATTAAGACTTTCTTGTTATTTTACTTATTCCCCTCTACCTCTAATTTTTTTTTTGAACGAAGCTTAGAAAAACGTTAAGTCCAATTTTTTTCTTTGACAGTGGCCCAGTGCTCTTAATAGAGGTTAAGGATTCTCTATCTTATAATTACACAATTGTCTATGCTTTGTAGAATAGTTTAGAATAGTTGAAGAGGAAGGATACTACTTACTCTGGCGTCCGTTTTTCAGAGCTTATTCTGGCTTCTTGAGTAGCTGGAATATTTTAAAGAGACTCCTAGTGTTTCCCTTCTTAATATATGAGATGATTACCTGGATGATAAAAGTGAAGAGCCAAACACAAATTCATCTGTATCCGTTTGGAATTTAAATTTGTGTGTCTTAAGATATTTTGTTGAAGAATAGCAGAAATGGGGGAAGTTTTGCTTTTTGTTTTTTTGGTGTTTTTTTGCTTCTTTGAACCCTGGTTTGTAATTATAATAAGGGTGATGACTATGCCATTAAAAACCCAGCTTGGTGACTGGTTCCTTTTAAAAAAAAAAAAACCCTCTCTTTTCTTATTTTCTTTTCTTTCTTTTTTTTTTTTTTAAGAATACAAATAAGATTGAATCCCTGTTAAGATTAAGAATGTTAGCACTTTAGCTTAAAAAAAAAAAAAAAAACTTGGTTCACCTTCTTAAGCAATTTATATATCTCATCAACGTGTTGCAAAAGGGTAAGGCTTCCTTTTAGTAGGAGTGGTATTAAACTTGGGGGATAGTCTTATGTGTCTTGGGTTTAATTTTTTTCCCCTAAAGTAATATGGTTTATCAAATTTTAATGCTTTTTTATTCCCCCATCCATTTAAGCAGAGAATTTGTGAAACTTAAGGTGACGTTTTAAATACTCAAATTTTTGTATTTGAGGTTCTTTCACTGAAGGGTGCTGATTTGCTCAGTATAAGCAGAAGTTGGGATTTTTAAAAAGAGCAGTACAACTAATCATACCCATGGTGCCTAACTAATTTTACAGATTTTTTGTAGATACTTTTTATGATTTGTACCATTCCTAAAACAAGTATAAAGAGTCTTGGGATCTGAAAGAATATCCAGAGATTTAAATATTTAAGAATGAGAGTCATTAAAAAAAGTACAGATAAACTTTGTTTATGGACTTAATTTTGTAAATGAACTGGGGTTACTTACTTATGGTATAGTGTGTAATGTAACAGGTGTGAAATAGCCATGAGTAATCAGCATGATAGTTTTTTAGAACTTGTGAACAGTGTGAAAACCTCTTTGATAGCATCAGTGGGTGCTCAGGCATCAAGTAACTAACCCTGGGACCTTTATAAAAGGTATATATCCACAAGCTGACTGAATTAATGCTGATTATTTGTACACATGTCATAACCAATTTAGTAGGACTGAAGTGGAGGTGAGAAAATGGTAGCGATCAGATGGGGAAAAGAATCAGTAAACACTAAAAAAAGAAAAGTTGAGAAGAGAATAACAGAAGGAAGTGTTGTTTCCCCTCCCTCCTTTAAGTTACTGCTGTCTGTAGTTCTGTATAATCCTTATTGTCTCGTGATTTTCACCAAAGTGAGTGACTAGGCCTGACCAATCTGAGGTAGAAGAAAAGTACGATTTTTTTCCTTGAAACTAAAGCCCTGTAGTCTTACTTATTCAAGATTTGTAAATACTCCATGACATTAGAAGATGAGAACATAAGTAGGGAATTCTGTAACAGGTTCTTAGTAGTCTGTTTTAATATAGTTAAACCACTTTAGCCTTTTTACACTTGTTTCTGTACCTTTGAAGTTGCCACTTACACACTAGCTTTTTGGACATTACAATTGATCATGGCATATAAGCCGGCTGGTTTATGAGCCACATTTAAAATTTGTACAGAAGGGAATTCTCTGACAGTCCAGTGGTTAGGACTCCAAGCTTTCACTGCCGAGGGCAAGGAAGGGTTTGATCCCTGGCCAGGAAATTAAGATCCCGCAAAGCCCTGTGGCACAGCCAAACTAAATAAATAAATAAAATTTGTACAGAAGATTTGTAGATTTTACAGGTAATTTCACAGTGTGACATGAGTTTAAATTTGATTACCTGTCAATTCCTTAATAATTTGTCTAACACATTGCCAAAATTATTCCAAACTTTAGAGAATATAAAGACATACAGGTTGGAATATGTGTGAGCCTTTGTAGGTACAAAGACCACTTTAATCTTACTTAGAATGCAGATACTGGTATGACTTTAAAAAGGGGGAAATTATCATTTAAAAATAGCTAATGTTATGAGCAATCGGTATTTTCTTTTTAAGAAATTGCTCTAATACCAGTTATGGATTAAAAAGAGAGTGAAAGTATTTCTTTTACAAGCCTAAGGATGAATCTGTAAAAGAAGCAGTCTATTATACTCGAAAGGAAGGAGGCAGAACTGCTATTTCTGTAGACTGAAATGAAAGAAGTGAGTAAACACAGGAGGTTTCCCTCAAATCCTAAAGAAGGAAATTCTTAGTACAATAAATATAAGTTATTGGGGTAATTTAAAATCCTCCCCACCCCCACATACAGTTTACCTAAATGCACTAGTATGTTTCTGTGGAAATCTCCAGTTTTACAAAGTAGTAGGGAAATATAATTTTGAGAATTTGTTTTAAAAGCTTATACTATATTCATATAGACTTGAATTTCTGTAAACTTGGCACTGTTACTTGGCGTTTGCCTTGGAATTTTGCCTTGCCATAATATTAGAATGGGTTACAGCATAGCATTTATATTGGTTTATTTTAATGGGCTTTAAGTATTAAGTATACATATGGTCAGAATTTTTTTTCCCATCTGTAATATACTAGGTGTATTAAAAGACCCTGAAGTTATTGTTTGCTGTAGGAATCGTTCATGTTCGACATGAACATATTTAATAACCTTTTTCCTGGTTTAAAAAATAGTACATGGTTATACTATTTTTATACATAGAAAGATAGTTCTTTACTTGTATTGGATACACTATAGTAATTGTAGTTAGCGCCTTTTTATTTTTGGCTGTGTCCTTCAACTACCACCAGAGGCATCTTGTTAATAAAAAATAGTTCAAAAAACAGTTTAAAAAACAGACAGGGGCTTCCCTGGTGGCGCAGTGGTTGAGAGTCCGCCTGCCGATGCAGGGGACACGGGTTCGTGCCCCGGTCCGGGAAGATCCCACGTGTCGCGGAGCGGCTGGGCCCGTGAGCCATGGCCGCTGAGCCTGTGCGTCCAGAGCCTGTGCTCCGCAACGGGAGAGGCCACAAAAGTGAGAGGCCCCCGTACCCAAAAAAAAAAAAAAAAAAAAAAAACGGACACTATTTAAGCAGGTTGTACTGTGAGAACTTTCTGCCTAGCTCCTCGTTTATAGTAGGTAAGGTAGACTGGAAGCCTCCTTAAGATATATTTCTGTTAAAATTCGTGGTATGATTTGGTTGAGTCATTAATCTGCCCATTTCAAGTAGGCACTATATTTTTAATGGTTGGTGGGTCTAGATGCAGGTTACTGAAGAATTTGCAGAACTTCTTGACTGGACAGCTTTAAGAGCAGGTTAAGTAGTCTCCAGTGAAACAGGACAGGTAACACCCCTTCTCAATATTTATTTTTCTCTTCGCAATTTCAGTTCCGTTTCCAAATTCTGAATAGTTGTATGAATTTCTTTGGAAAAAGTTGGAATTACCATTTCATAATGAAGACAAGTCAAAGGTAGAAAAGGATAATCCAGCATTTGTCCATAAAGGGCTTATGGTTGCCTGATTGCCAATGCACAGTTTGGTGAAAGTGGCATTTATTTGGTTGTCAGCCTTTGAGGAATGTTATTTTAAAATGGTGAATATGACTATGTGTGTTTGAAGACTAAACTGCTAGTTCTTTACAATGACAGGGCGTTTGTTTAGTATTATAGTAAAAATAATTATGAAGATTGAAAGTTTTTTATGCTTTACAGTTTATTCTTTTAAGTTTACTGACAGTTACTGATTTACTTTTTAGATAGATAAGTCTCCAAATTGCTTTTGGAAGTTAAAATTATTGACATCTTTATAAGTTAAAGGGAAGTTACTCTTTCTTAATCTTGAATGATTCCGGGGGAAAAAAATATGTAGTTTGAGGTTTCCCTGATACAAAAATTGAAGAGTAGGCAACAAAGGAGGTTACGTATATGTGACACCTTGGATAATAAAAAGCAAGCCTTCTTTTAAATTTGCTGATGTCTTTTGAAAAGATATTCTGTCATATCTTAATGCTTTTGTTAACAAACTAAAAGGAAAATTGCATATTTTCCAGTGGGTTGCTATACCAGAAATGGGATTTAAAATTTAAACTTTAAGTTGTTACGGAGTTACCTTGTTAACATTAATACCTAAAAAGTGGTTATTTTCAGCACTACTGAATAATTTTCAACTATTGTTTTTATGATGGAAGGCTTAAACCTAATATATAAAATTTTGATTTCTATCCTAAAAAAGGTTTTAGAGTGTTACAGAACTCAAAGCTTTCTATATGTATAACAAAGGCTGTGGTGATGTTTGTAGATTTATACCAGCGGATCTGTTTTATATGAGGGAAAGCCAAAAGGGAGAGGGGAATATATTTTTACCTAATGAATTATAGGTAATGAACTGGCCTGTGAGGCTTCAATTACAAGTGAATTAGCCATACTTTTGTTTTTGTTTTTGTTTTTAGTCCTGAATGTGCTGCTTTTACAGTTTCAGTGAATGAAAAAGCCTAAGTTGCTGTGCCTGCTCCAGGCATCTGTCCAGAAATTTAGCAAGTATCTGAGATGTGGTGAAAGACTTATTGTAGGTAAATAAATGGGAAAAGCTGATATTAAACAGAAAGGTAGCTATATATTTTGATTTTGTTTTCATCTGAAAAAAATAAATAGGCCTAGCAGCATTAGTACTGTCCTTGATGAGTAAGTCTTTTGATATTAAACCTGAAGGAAAACTTTAAGGAAGTTGCGTGATAGTCTTAATAAATAGCCTAAATGAAAATTGGTGCGAAATTGGGATTATTTTCACTAATAATCAAGGCTTAAGTGGACAGAGAAACCACACTGTCCATCCAACTTCAGTCATAAGTGCTTCATATGTCTATCAAATTAAAAAACAAACAAACAGGCTTTGAATCAGTTTTTTATATCCAACTTCTTCAGAAGCCAGTCAATTTTCTGATAAAGGATATAGTTACTGAAGGGAGTATAAGTATGCATAGCTGCATAAAATATGGAAAAACTATGAACAAAAGAGGTAGGATAAACAATAAAGACCATGATACTAATTTTGTAATGTACATTATGTACTTCACTGGATAAAATAGAATTTTTTAAATGGCTCAGTTGCAAAAATACATCTACTAAAAAAAAAAAAAAAAAATACATCTACTACTAGGAATTTACAAGCCAAAGGGGAAATTTTTAAAATTTCATACTTTCTTTTCCCCTTGGTTTTTTTCAGTATGCTTGTTTTATTTCAGGTTGTATCTTTCTGGTTAAGTCAGAGTGAGCAAAGATAGTGGTCAAACAAAATCAGGAGATGGTAGTGATTTTACTAATTTTTTTTACTTCTTTGAACCTCAACATGTGTCCTATAATGTGTGAGTTTAGATAGGTGTGTACAAATATTTCAGCCTATGATGCTTTGCTTTAACTATATCTTGATACCTTAGCATGGCTTAGTGAAGGCTTATTTTAAGATCACTTGGAATCTTCAGGTTATAAATTAGTGAAAACTTAAGGCATAGGTGGGGGGGTTACAGTTTGTTAGAGTTATGCTTGAATTAAGTATTTATATTAAAACTGTTCACGTTTTAGGAACTAGGATGAAACATGAAAGGGGAGGAGGGTGAAGAGTATGGTAAAAACATTTAGAGAAATTCAGTAAATTCTCTTTAATTGTTAGAAACTAGACTTTTGAACAACTTTAAAGATTATAAAATTGTTTTTTTAATAAACTAGTTATTTGCACTTTACCTGCTGGCTTTTCCATTTGGTAGATAACATTCTGAACTCCAGCAGAGTTTTATAATCCCCACGTGCTTAAATATACTAAATGTTCTTTTTCCATTAAGGTTAATGTTCGTGAAGAAATTGAAGAGTTTTTTCCAAGAATGTGGAAGATAAATCAAGATAAAAGAAGGCTAATGAAAAGTATTAAAGATCAGAAAATTAAAATTGAATGGGGGAAAAAATTGAACAGAAGATTGGTCAGATAGAAGCACTTGAATATTTTTTTTTAAGGCTATTTTGAATTGTTTGAATTGGGGAAGAATACACGAAGTATGAAAAATGAAAAACTCAATGAAGAATGAAGAGAAGTAGAAAGCAAGAGTGAAGTAGAATTAAAAGAATCTGGAAGAATGAATGGGTCCTAGGTTAAGTAAATGTATGGTTTATGTTCCAGTGTCTGTATGATCAAGTTGTAGATGAATTTGCATGATTACTTAGTTAATAGAGAATTGGTGATCTGGTTCAAGTAGGGAATTATTGAGGACAGTTAGCAGTATTAACAATGGGTTATTAATGAGCTGAAATTTTTTCTGGAGGGTGTTGCCTAACCATTTGTTTTTCAGGAGCAATCAATATAAATAATTACGGTACTTTAAATGTTAGGTGTTAGGCATCTACATGACCAGTGCCATTTGTAATACTGTCTTCTTTGTTAGGAGTCTCGCTCTCAGTCAAAATCTCCAACGGGAACTCCTGCTCGTGTAAAATCGGAGAGCAGGTCAGGATCTCGTAGTCCATCAAGAGTTTCCAAACACTCTGAATCCCATTCTCGATCAAGATCAAAATCCAGGTAAGTGTGTTTAAAATAATATGTAAGTATGTTTAAAATGCTTTTCTTGGATTTTTCAGGGCAAAGTGGTTTTTACCAAATCCCTCATTTTTGTTGCATTTTTTGTGGAAATTTCACTGAAGACTCAAAATCATGAAGTTGTCTTTTTTTTTAAATCTGTGGTTTAGAAATGAATGATACGTAATAGATACAAAGACTTAGATAAGGTAGAATTTTCCCTTCGTCCATTAATCTATCTGATGCTAGCTATTAATACAAATTAAATGTGTTGTTTGATTTAAATGTGCTTGGCATTTGAAGGTTAATGTTTGATATTATTTCAATAATATTTGCACAACAAAAAGGTAATTTTCTCCATTGGAGACTTGGCATGCAGTTTAGTGCAGAGATGGTTGATGTATGTATGTTGTACTGGTTATCAGAATGATTTCAGAAGATTTTTCAAGTTTCACCTTCCAGCTGCATCCTTTACCTGAAGATTCTAACTAATTAGATCCAGCGTGGAACTCTGGTCAGATACAATTGGCAGGAAGTGGTCCTGGAGTGATTCAGAGCCCCAGCCACTACCACTTACACTGATTAAAACAAAGACTCTAGTGAGCCACTGCAAGGCTCACTGTATCAGATGTCCCAGGTGTACTGGTGTGTGGAAAAAACAGTTAAAAGCAACCTGGGACTTCCCTGGTGGAGCAGTGGTTAAGAACCTGCCTGCCAATGCAGGGGACATGGGTTCAAGCCCTGGTCCGGGAATATCCCACATGCTGCGGAGCAGCTAAGCCTGTGCGCCACAACTACTGAGCCTGCACTCTAGAGCTCACAGCCACAACTGCTGAAGCTGTGCGCCTAGAGCCCGTGCTCCACAACAAGAGAAGCCACCGCAATGAGAAGCCCGTGCACTTCAATGAAGAGTGGCCCCCGCTCGCCACAACTAGAGAAAGCCCGCGTACAGCAACGAAGACCCAACACAGCCAAATAAATAAACAAATAAATAAAATTTAAAGTAAATAAATAAAAACAACCTGGACAGTCGGTTTGATAAGTCATTGTAATTTCTTCTTTAAAGAGGTAATTTATGTCTTTGAATAGAGTGTGATTGCAAGGGGGCATGAGACAAAAGAATCAAAGGCGTACTTCTCGTGCAATCCACAGCTATGTCTTTTTCTCTGTTGTATCCAGGATCCAGCCTAGTGCTTGATTTGCTAATCACTCTACATAATTAATTGAATCCACATGTGCAGAATAGTGCTAGATAGAATTCAGGTGTAGAAACAGAAGCGAGCACATTTTCGTTTTAGGACTTTTGTACTTGCTGCCCTTAGCCTAGGATTCTCTTCCGTCAAGATATTCTCATATCACTTGATGCAGTTCTCTGCTCTTGTATCACTGGAGAACATTAAATACCATGCACACTCTTTATTCCCTTATTCCTAATTTTTTTCGTAATATTTATCACTATCTGACTTAGAGAAAAGGTAAGCAGTCCTGAAAGATTTTAAATCAACGTCACTTTTTGTTACTATAGTCCTCCCTCAGTATCTGTTGGGGAAGGATTGTTTCTTCTGCGGATACCAAATCCTCAGATGGTCAAGTCCCTTATATAAAATAGCATGGTACAGTCAGCCCTCCACACGAAGGACTAACTGCATTTAAATGTAACTATTGATATTTTATGTGACAACTTATTAATGTTTTTTATATTTTAAATTGAAGCTATAAATTGGTGCTAAGGAAAATAGGAAATGTCCTGTTTGGTATTCGTATAAAACACAAGTTATTTTCTTGTTTCTCCCCCACCCCGGCCAGTGATTAATTTCTTGCAGATAGTAGGCCATTCATATTATTTTCATTCCCACTCAAGATTGTTTGCCTCCTTTCAATAAAGCTGTACTCTAAGCTTCATACACAAGATTTGTCCCAGTCCTTTCGTCATCTTCATTTTCATTCCATCCTTTATAAGTATCCTAATTCCTAGCAGATTATACTCTTTTGCAATTCTCTAATCACATTTCCATGTTTTCTTGCTAAGGAACCTTTGTTCTTGGTATTCCTAGAACACTTTTCCCCTGTCTCCCTAGTAGAATCTTATTAAGTCTCCTAGCTTTATTGTTTAAACTTTCTGGCCCTTAGCATTTATATCATTTATTGAATACCTCATAGAAGTTATTTTGTATGACTTTCATGACTACTGGTCTGGGTGTTTAAGGATAGATCATATGAATAGTAATAAGAAATGGCATTTTCTTTGTATTAATAGGCAAAGAAAAAGGACTGTGAGCAATTGGAAATAATCAAACAGGAGATGAACTAGGGAATCAGCAGTAGAGAGATTGGTGAGATGCTGTAGAAAGCTTGAAGAAATGAAGACCATTAGACATGAAGACTTAGTTTAGTGGGGATTTAGGTTGTGACGAGTTAATTTAGCAGATGCTAGATTGCAGCAGGCGAAGGAAAGACTGGGAAGGAAATGATACTTAACAATGGAGGGAATATAGGACTATTTTGAAAATGTGATAAGAGTCAAGCGATTTTATTGTGATGGTAATGGTAGTTGATGGTTTGTTTTGTCTTTTGTGTGTGGTGAAATACACAAAATTTATAGTCTTAACCATTTTTCCATGTATGGTCACTGGTATTAAATGCATTCATATTGTTGTGCAACCATCCGCCTCCATAATTCTTTTTGTCTTGTAAAACTGAAACTCTACCCATTAAATAATGACTCTCATTCTCCCCTCCAGCCGCTGACAACCACCATCTTATTTCTGTCTCTTATGATTTTGACTACTCTTAAGTACCTCATCTAAGTGGAATCACACAGTATTTGTCTTCTTATAACTGGCTTATTTCATTTCGCATAATGTCCTCAAGGTTTATCCATGTTGTAGAATATTAAAGAATTTTCTTGCTAGTGCCAGTTGATTTTTTTCTTTCTAAAGAAGGTGGAGCCTTAACATGTTTGTAAGGTAAGGTGGGAAGAGTGAATTTAGAAGGGATAGACTGGGATCAAGGAGGAGTTGTAGTGAGGAAGAGTACTTTTTCCTCTGAAAGGGGAAACGAGCTGAGAATAAGCAGGGATATATATAGGTATAGGTCCTTGGCATTGTCAAAAGTTCAGAAAGCGAAAGTAAAACCAATGAATCATGAACATAATTAGTAAAAATTTACTGTACACATACCAAAAAGACACTTTGCAAACTAGGAGCACTCCAGCCAAACATGGAATGAGGCTCAGTGGTATGTTGTTACAAAGCAGCTTATATGGTGAGCAGGCAGTGTCTTCACAGTATTTGGTGATTAAGGTAAATTAATGACTGATCTGGTTTCGTCTGCTCAGGGAACCTTCATTTGGTGTCCGTTTGCTTTTTTTTTTTTTTTTTTCCGTTTGCTTTTGAATTTAACAGCGTTAGGCATTTTGTTCCAGTATCTTTACCTAAATTTATTTCTCTCAAAGGTCGAGATCAAGGAGGCATTCTCATAGACGTTACACTCGATCCAGATCCCATTCTCACTCTCATAGGAGACGATCTCGAAGTAGGTCCTATACACCAGAATACCGGCGTCGCAGGAGCCGAAGTCATTCTCCAATGTCTAACCGGAGAAGACATACAGGCAGCAGGGTATGTGTTTTTTAAAAGTTAATGAGGGACTTCCCTGGTGGTCCAGTGGTTAAGAATCTACATTCCAATGCAGGGGATGCAGGTTCGATCCGTGGTCGGGGAGCTAAGATCCCACATGCTGCAGGGCAACTAGGCCTGTGCTGTAGAGCCTGCACGCCACAACAAAGATTCCGAGTGCTGCAACTAAGACCTGACGCAGCCAAATAAATAAATTTTAAAAAACAAAGTTAATGAAAGCTTATTTTGTCTTTCCTGTGTATTTAGTCATAGTATAACATCTTTTATGGGAGCTAGAGCACTGTTTAAAAGTGGTACTTCAGAAACATCCTTGGCTATATGAATATTGTTTATATGCATTCAAGTGTGTTTTCTTTTTTTGACTTTTGAGTTGTTAAAAGAAATGAAATCTGGGGACTTCCCTGGTGGCGCAGTGGTTAAGAATCCGCCTGCCAATGCAGGGGACATGGGTTTGAGCCCTGGTCCAGGAAGATCCCACGTGCCGTGGAGCAGCTAAGCCCTCGTGCCACAGCTCCTGAAGCCCGCGCGCCTAGAGCCCGTGTGCCTGGAGCCCGTGTGCTTAGAGCCCATGCTCCACAACAAGAGAAGCCACCGCAGTGAGAAGCCCGTGCAGCGCAATGAAGAGCAGCCCCTGCTCACTGCAACTAGAGAAAGCCCGTGTGCAGCAACAAAGACCCAACACAGCCAAAAATAAATTAATAAAATAAATAAATTTATTTTTATAAAAGAAAGAAATTGGGGAAGAAGCAGTATGTTCCAATAATTGAGTTGAAAATACTGAGATTAAAAGTTTTACCATGGGAAGGGTAGCAAGGAAATAGCAAAAGCTCTGCAGTAATATTAATAGCTAACACTTATATTGAGCAATGTGCAAAGTTCCTCAATGAAGTAATACGTTTAATCTCTCTTTGAGTCAAGTTACCTTATTATTGATAAGGAAATTGAGTCTTAGATATGTGACATTGAGGTTTGTTTGTATTTAACCATGGTGGAGTCTGCTATTATTTAATGATGCTTTGAAATTTGCATGTTAATTTTTCAAATCTGGATTGTGGGAACCTTGAAAGATTATCCTTGCTAAAGAATGAAAATTGAGGAGGAGAATCTAATCAGCAATTGCAGATGAAGTCAACGTTGAGTACAAATCTATAAGGGATATAAAACATTTGAATAAACTAAAAATATGGCATTAAACTAAGGATGAATTCTTAGGAAACGTTCTGAAAATTGCTGGGCTAGAAAGTTAGGGACATTTTTATTCAGGATGCAGCCTGGAGTATATTCTAAAGAAGGCTTGAGTGTACTATGAACTGTAAAATATAGCTCGCCTGTTTTTTTTTTTTTAAATTCTTGTTTCCAAGTGACTTGAAACAATATAGTCTTTGTGTATTGGGTGAAGTGTTCTAAGCAAAGTATTTCTGTGTGTTTTTATTTTAATTTGGAGCTTATAGTTAAATAATATCTTTATTCAACAGGCAAATCCAGATCCCAACACGTGTCTAGGAGTGTTTGGCCTCAGTTTGTACACAACAGAGAGAGATCTTCGCGAAGTATTTTCTCGATATGGACCGTTGAGTGGTGTCAATGTGGTTTATGACCAGCGAACTGGACGATCACGAGGATTTGCTTTTGTTTATTTCGAGAGAATAGATGACTCAAAGGAGGTAATTTTGTTTTTGTAATTATTTGTCATTTTGAAAATTTTCTGATGTGCATTATTTAGTATTGAGTTACTGTTAAAAGCTGATTGATAAACTCCCAGTTCTATAAACATTATGTCCTCTTTCATTGTCTGACATGATTTAAACTCTACCTCTCAGTATTAGAATTGGAATGGCCAGTTTCACTTTCCAGCTAATACTCTCTGGTATAGGCATATCTTTATTGAAATCCGGCTTTGTAAAGTGAGGTTGTGTTTGAGTTAATGGAAGAGGTGAAGTATATATGTGTTCTGTTTTGAATAACCCTTATTCATGCTCCAGGCAAATGATTACATTGACCTTTTAAAAGAATTGTGTTTAGGGCTTCCCTGGTTGCACAGTGGTTAAGAATCCGCCTGCCAATGCAGGGGACACGGGTTCGAGCCCTGGTCCGGGAGGATCCCCCATGCCGCAGAGCAACTAAGCCCATGCACCACAGCTACTGAGCCTGCACTCTAGAGCCCATGAACCACAACTGCTGGGCGCGCATGTGACAGCTACTGAAGCCCGCGTGCCTACAGCTCGTGGTCCGCAACAAGAGAAGCCATCGCAGTGAGAAGGTTGCACACTACAACAAAGACCCAATGCAACCAAAAAAAAAGAAAAAGAAAAAAAAGAATTGTGTTTAGGTTTAATCTGTTTAATTTTTGTAAGTGTCTATAATTAGCTCCCTGTCTCTACAGAGCTTTGTTTATCTATTCTCTTAAGTTCATCTACCGTTCTGTTCTATAAATGAAAATAATACATGGAAAGAATTGGTACTTTCTCATTTTTGTTTAGTGCCATTCTTAATTTGCCTGACAGAATGATCCTAATCAATGTCAGGGATTTGAAATAGTACTATTCTAATGTTCTAGATAATGGATTATAGAGGAAGCAGTAGGCTTGCCTTCTCCATATTAAAAGTTCATAGTGACTGAATTAGAAAATTCCATTTTAAGTAATTTTTGAAGGTCATTTGTTAAAGAAATGGAAGGTACTGGCATTTCTTTTTTGTACCATTTTACACGTGACAGTAGTTGGCTATAGGTCATTATTGCTCTTTGCATCAACAATGTTTGATTGCGGTATAAGCAGTCGTAATAAAAGAGTATCTTTCAGAAACAATAAATGCTATTTTTATTGGGTGGTAGAGGCCAGGGATGATACTGAACATCCTACAGTGCACAGGATAGCCACCCGCAACACGGAATTAGCAGGCCCCAACTGTATCAATAGTGGTGTGGTTGAAAAACCCTGGATAATTCTAACAAAATAATGCTCTGAGTTGAAGGCATTTATGTTATAGACATTATGATAGACACAGTAATGGTTTTTTTACTGTTACATGTTTGTGATTGGTTTATTCCTGTTCTCAATTAAGGGATAAAGGTGTAAATTTAGAAATACCAGGATATCTCACCTGAAGTGCGTAGTGCAAACAATATCATAATTAAACATTTTTTTAATATGAAACTTGTTTGTCCAATCTTTTCACACACCTCCTCCTCTTAGGTTTATTTCTGGATAAGATAAAATTAAAATGGCAACTTTACTTAGTTCCTGAGAACTTCTTAAAATGTGTTAAAGTGGTTGGATTCATTTTTGCATTTATTGGTATTAGTACCAAAGGGCAAAGTGTTATGTAATGTGAGCACAGACATAAAGACAGCACTTGCTGGCGGATTAAGAAGTTCCTTTATATTTGGAGTTCACTAGGTGGCAGTGTGTTACTTAAGGAATGGCTCTACAAGTTTTCAAGGAATGGCTTGACAAGTTTAGACTTGTCCACTGAGTTGCAATTTCTGCTTTGAGTTGCTCAGACTGAAGCTAGTTACTGAAGCCTCAGAATTCTTCAGGCTTCCCTGGGTTGTGTGGTTCCTTCTTTATGGCTGTAGCTGCCCCTAGTCTTTCAGCAGAGGCCTGCTTAAGTGTCCATGTGTACGTTGAAAACTCAGTACTATTGACATGCATATAGCAGGGATTAATACATCAAATCCTAGCCCTTCTTACTTGAGAAAGAAGTGTTTAGAGAATTTTAATTTTTGAAATTTCAAATGAAAAATGTGTTAAATTTTTTGCAGTTTTGATAGTTTCTCCTTGGTGAATTATGCATGACTTTCTGTGCCTGTTCTCCTTTATAGGCTATGGAAAGGGCAAATGGAATGGAGCTGGATGGTAGAAGAATTCGTGTAGATTATTCTATCACCAAGAGAGCGCACACACCTACACCAGGCATATACATGGGCAGACCAACTCAGTAAGATTTCAAGTTTCCTAAGCTGAATTTTAGGAGCCAGAAATCCACCAGAAATGTGTGCAAAATTTTGATGAATCAAAAGATAAACTTCTTTTCTCTGTAACTTGAATTGAAAGTTATTTAATATGACTATATGTATTCTTTGAATCGTTTTATTTCTTTGATTTTTTATATGTATATTTGAGCATGGGGAGAAATTAAAACTATTGAAGTGCACTCCTGGCTATTTTCTTGTACTACAGAAATAGAAAAAATATTAAATACTAGAAAATTGTATGCTTTTAAATATTCTCTAAATGTATATGTGACCTTGGAAGCCTCTGTGTATATGGAATGGTTTTACTGATATTAATGTTTGTTTTTTAAAAAGCCAGTTTTGCATTGTGTACAACATAAATAGGGACTTTTATAAAAGTTTTTTAATATAATATAACCAAAGGCAGTATTTCTTAAGAGTGAAAGAAGAAATATAGGCTTTCATTTAATGTGAAGCCTCTTGGGAAAATATAGGATTTGACAAGGAGAGCCTACAGAAAATAGTAGTAATAGTGAAAATAATGTCCCTATGATTAGGAGTTGGGAAAACAGCAGGAAAAAGAGGGCTTAGAGTTTAAATTCACTGCCAGAGGTTTGAACACCAGACCTTGAAATTTTTTAGCGCTGGATGTCAGTTCTCTTTGGTGTTCAGGGTTGGTTACTTTTAAATTCTTGATATTTATTAACTGCTTTTGAACTAGTCATAGGACATACATCTTAGCATTTTGGTACTTTTTCACCTTATGGAAAAAAGCACGATGCTTTTTTCACCTTTCACAAAAGGTGTTGCTGTTTTGGATAGTGCATTAATAGAAGAGCATTTTATAGTTTGGAGAGTTTTGTGAAATTATTCCTGGTTATTTATGTTATACATATGAAGCAAAAGCAGAATACCATGGGAGTCAGCAAAGTGAGACGTGGAAGTAATTAGCATGAAAGGGTTATCTCTTCTCTCTCTCGTCTATCTCCCTTCCTTCTTCCATTTTATTTAAGCATCCATTTATATTAAATGATGACAGAAGGTGATCATTCACACTGATGTAGAGTTTTCACATTTTTCTGTAGCAGTGGTGGTGGAGGTGGTGGTGGTGGAGGTGGAGGTGGAGGAGGTGGCAGACGTCGAGATTCTTACTATGATAGAGGATATGATCGTGGGTACGACAGATACGAAGACTATGATTACCGGTACAGGTAATGTTTTAACTTACGATTTCTGTTCTAAGTTAGATGATAGTAGTAGTGTTTGGCACTTTTAATTTATGTTTAATGTGTATTAATAAAAATATTTAAAATATGGGGCTTCCCTGGCGGTCCAGAGGTTGAGGCTCCGTGCTTTCAGCACAGGGGACACAGGTTTGATCCCTGGTCGGGGAACTAAGATAAGATCCCACATGCTGCACAGCGTAGCCAAAAAAAAAAAAAAAATTAAATAGATTTTATATGATGCTTTCTTGAAAGTAGGAAAAATGATTTTTCTCAAGACCAAGAAAAGTGGTTAATTATCTCTATTGGCCAATACTGTTCTAGTATTGTTGGCACATGGAAAACTTAATAGCTTTCCTCTTAGGTCCATTATTATTTTGAATGATGGAATATTTGGTTTTATCTGCCTCGGTGTAGTGATTATATGATATGCTGATTAATCTTTTATTTCCTACAGAAGAAGATCGCCTTCTCCTTACTATAGTCGATACAGATCACGATCAAGATCTCGTTCCTACAGCCCAAGTACGTACACTTTTGCTTTTGTTGCATTACGAACCTCATTTCTAATTAATGGTTTATATTTTATAAAATTAAGGTATATAGTGACTGTTAATAGTTGGGAAAATATTAGGCAAGTCAAACTATAATTCTCATTTGATTAAAAAAAATTTTTTTTTACTCTTTTCCAGGACGCTATTGATAAACAGAGTGGTTGCAGTTGAGGACATCTTTTTCTTTCTTTTTTTTCCCTTTCTCTTTTTTTGTTTAATTCTGGATTTCCCCAAGCTTCTAATCCTTCCTACTCCTTAAAAAGAACCTTACAAACATCTTTGGTTTATTTAGCATCTACACTTTGTCGATTGTATTGCTGTTTTCACCCCTTTTATTATATTCTTAAAGATGTAATTGTCATTTTGAGTAGTGAAGCATCTTGAGTAAAAAAGGAACCCCCAGTGTTATGCTTTTGTAATGTTTTTTTGTTTGTTTGTTGCTTTTACAGAAAATTAACTCCTGCCTAATCGAATGAGGAAAGAAATGATCTTTTTAAAGCTTCTTTTGTGTTAGATATTGTATTAGACATGGTATTAGAGAGCTGCATTTACTACAAACTCCTTTTTTAACTTTCTTTTGGGAAAGTTAGTAACAAAGTAGTTCGGTCATGTCAGGTTTGTCTGGGGTGGCATGGAGCAATCAAGTAATTGAGTGTAGAAAGTTTGAAGCTATAGAAGGAAACACTTGGTCATTTCTTTTGAAGAACGGAATTTTTGAGCCCTAAAAAATATTTCGTTTTTTTAGAGATGAAAAGCTTGTGGACTCCTACAAAACATGTTGTATTTAAAATACATTTGTTAAAACTTAAAAATGTAAAGTTTGATTTTTGTGTTGGAATTTTTGAAGTTTAATCAGTGAAGGACAACGCTTATTATTTATTATTTAGAGCAGTTGTATGCTTTGCTGTTAGAAATTTTGGTATTGGGGAAATGGTTTAAGTAGGCTATTGTATAGAGTCCTTAGAAATAGTGAGGCGAAGGGTAGTCTCCTTTCAAATAAAAGTTAATTTCTTTGAAAATGGGACTGTCTCTTTATTGTGGTACAATGGGAAAATATAACTGGATTAATTTGGATTTCCTTTTTCCTAACATTTTTGCTTACGCCTGAAGTATAATCTGTGTCTCTTCTTCAGTCTTGAAAAACCATTTTCTTTCCTCCCTTTTTTGGTCAACGAACTTGGAAATATTGAGAGTATTCTGAATCAAACACTATGCTGAAGGAAAGATAAATAATATGGTTCATTTCTTCAAGAAGCCCACATTCTAATAGGAAACAACACACTTAAATGACTGTAATGTAATGAAAGGAGAGGCTGTTAGGCTGAAGAGGTGGATGATTTTTCAGGTGACCTTTATAAAAAGGTAAAGGAGCATGAGCCTCCTTTTTTTTCTTCCTCAAAGCAATGAGAATAAAATTAGATAATTATGATCTATATAATAGATCAGTGGGATCTGTGGAACTGAAGTACCTCAGACATCTTTATTAAAAAGCTAACTCTTCAGGGCTTCCCTGGTGGTGCAGTGGTTGAGAATCTGCCTGCTGATGCAGGGGACACGGGTTTGAGCCCTCGTCTGGGAGGATCCCACATGCCGCGGAGGAGCAACTAGGCCCGTGAGCCACAACTACTGAGCCTGCGCGTCTGGAGCCTGTGCTCTGCAACAAGAGAGGCCATGATAGTGAGAGGACCGCGCACCGAGATGAAGAGTGGCCCCTGCTTGCCACAACTAGAGAAAGCCCTCGCACAGAAATGAAGACCCAACACAGCAAAAATAAATTAATTAATTAATTAATAAAACTCCTACCCCCAGCATCTTCTTTATTAAAAAAAAAAAACCTAACTCTTCAAAATGTGTTAAAAAATTTTTTTGCCAATAAGGGCTATCCAGAGAATGAAGCTGTCTCTTGTTGCTCCCTAGAGGGTTTTTGTTCTTAAAACCAGGTTATTTAAAGACTGGAAATCATTGCCCTAAAGAGAACATTAATTTGTTGACCATAGGAGTACTTTAAAGATTTAAGCTGTATATCATCAACAAAAGTAAAAACGTTGGCTACAATCTGGAGAATTAATAGCCATATAAAGAGATAATGAACATAATTAAAGACAATATGTAGGGAATTCCAGTGGTTAGGACTCCACACTTTCAATGCCGAGGGCGCGGTTTCGATCCCTGGTCAGGGAAGTAAGATTCCGAAAGCCCTGCGGCACGGCCAAAAATTTTTAAAAAAAACCCATAAAATGTAGATGTTACATATGCATTAATGGAAAGAAAGCAGGGAAGGAGAAAAGGGGAGTAAGGGGGATAGGAGTTTTAAATAGGCCAGTCTTTGAAGGCCTCCCTAAGAAGGTGGAATTTCAGTAAAATTTTAAGGTGAGCAGGGAGGGAGCCTTGTAGATACGTGGGGGAAGCATGTATTAGGTATAGGGTACAGCATGCATAACTGCCTTAAGGCAGTTACATACCTGGAAGTGTTGGAGAAGAAAAGAGGTCAGAGGACAAAGATAATAACCGAGGGCTCGGCACTGCTGGGGAGAATGGGTAAGTAAAAATCCAAGACAATTTTTTCTTTTTTTTTCGTATTGAAGTATAGTTGATTTACATATATCGTCTTAAGTTTCAGGTGTACAGCACAGTGACTGTTTTATATGTGTGTGTGTGTGTGTGTGTATAAAACATACCTGTTTTTCAGATTCTTTTCACTTACAGTTTATTACAAAATATTGAGTGTAGTTCCCTGTGCTATATAGGTTATCTGTTTTATATACAGTAGTGTGTATATGTTCACCCCAACCTGTTAATTTATCCCTCCCCCCACCGCCCTTTCCCCTTTGGCAACCATAAGTTTGTTTTCAGTCTGTGAGTCTCTGTTTTGTAAATAAGTTCGTTTGTATCATTTTTTTAGATTCCACATATGAGTGATATTATATGATACTTGTCTGTCTTCGATTTCGTATGGTAATCTGTAGGTCCAACCATGTTGCTGCAAATGGCATTATTTCATTATTTTTTATGGCTGAGTAATATTCCATTTGTGTGTGTGTATGTGTGTGTGTATATATATACACATAACACCACATCTTTATCCATTCATGTGTCAATGGACATTTAGGTTGTTTCCATGTCTTGGCTACTGTAAATAGTGCTGCAGTGAACTTTGAGGTGCATGTATCTTTTTGATTATGGTTTTCTCTGGATATATGCCCAGGAGTAGTATTGCAGTATCATATATGGTAACTTTATATTTAGTTTTTTAAGGAACTCTTCGTCATAGTGGCTGTACCAGTTTACATTCCTACCAACAGTGTAGGAGAGTTCCTACGGTATTTTTCTTTTAATTTTGGCTGCATTGGGTCTTCATTACTGCGTTCAAGCTCTCTCTAGTTGCAGCGAACAGGGGCTACTCTTTTTTTTTTTTAACATCTTTATTGGAGTATAATTGCTTTAAAATAGTGTGTTAGTTTCTGCTTTATAACAAAGTGAATCAGCTATACATATACTCTTTGTTGTGGTGCACAGGCTTCTCTTTACGGTAGCTTCTCATTGCGGGGCACAGGCTCTAGGGGCGTGGGATTCAGTAGTTGTGGCTCGTGAGTTCTAGAGCGCAGGCTCAGTAGTTGTGGCGCACAGGCTTAGTTGCTCCATGGCATGTGGGATCTTCCCAGATCAGGGATTGAACCTGTATCTGCTGCATTGGCAGGTGGATTCTTAACCACTGCACCGCGAAGGAAGTCCCCTACAGTATTAAAGTAAAAATCTACAATAGTGTTTTTAACTCACTGAAAGGTAGAAATAACTTTGGGAGGGGGGTGGTAGTGGTGGTTCTTTTGTTGTTAACTCCTTACAACAGTGGTTCCTGCTTAATCTTACTTGGGTCATGGAGCCCTTAAAGATCTGAAAAAATGGAGACTTACCTGGTGGTGCAGTGTTAAGACTCCACACTCCCAATGCGGGGGCCCGGGTTCAATCCCTGGTCTGGGAACTAGATCCCACATGTGTGCTGCAACTAAAAAGTTTGCATGCCACGACTAAGGAGCCCACATGCCACAACTAAGACCTGACACAACTAAATAACTAACAAATAGTAAGAAAAAAAAAGAGGCAGGCATGTTCCTGACCCTTTAAAAAAGATAAAAAATCTGAAAAATACTTGCAAACTATCTTCCTAGGTAAAGTGCATGTATAAAACAATATAAGTTCACAGACATTGTGCATACATCTCTTAAGGTAAAAGCACGTAACATACAGACATTGCCCACGGATTCAAGAATAGTTGTCTTTCCTCGGCTGCTTTTTTTTAGGATATTACTGCTTAGAACATTTGAATTTAATAGCACCTTGAGAACTGTGAGGCACACATGTATATTGCTTCATTTTGGCAATTAAGAGACTATTATTTATAATGTAAGTTGAAGGTTTATTTGTTCTAAATAGGTCTACCCCAATGTCATATATAATGTTTTGAGTGTATGGATTTTCTTCTTCCCACTAAACTGAATTTGAAATTAAGTGGATTCAGTGATTAAAATCAGTGCATTTTTTATTATACAAAAGACACATTAAAAGGTAAGATGAGAGAGATACCACTGAGGAGTAATGAATATAGGAAATGAGAAAGGTTTAAGTAACTTCCAAGAAAGCAAATACACAAGTAAATGGAATAACAGGCTTTGCCAGTTTATACTCCCACCAAGAGTATGTGAAAGGGAGGTCTTCTCTTGAAACAAAAGATATTGAGATATTACTGAAGGAAAATAAGCTTCTATACTCTGGAATTATTTACACCACAAAATTATTTCAAAATGAAATTAAGGTAAAAATTTTCAAAAACAATATGGTGAGACTTCCCTTGTGGCACAGTGGTTAAGAATCTGCCTGCCAGTGCAGGGGACACAGTTTGAGCCCTGGTCTGGGAGGATCCCACATGCTGCGGAGCAACTAAGCCCGTGTGGCCTAGAGCCCATGTGCTGCAACTATTGAGCCTGCATGCTGCAACTACTGAAGCCCGCATGCCTAGACCCCATGCTCTGCAACAAGAGATCCCACCGCAATGAGAAGCCCACGCACTGCAACGAAGAGTAACCCCCACTCCCTGCAACTAGAGAAAGCCGGTGCGCAGCAATGAAGACCCAATGCAGCCAAAAAACTAAATAAAAAATAATGGCGAGGACAACATGATAGTGGTACAAAATATGCATACTATGGAATCCTGTATACTTAAAGTGATTTCACTATTTCTGCCCTACACGTGCTTGCAAGTGACCCTAAAAAGGCTCCCCAGTCAGGAAACATCAGCACGATGTTCACAAGCTTAAAAAGGAAGTTGTGAGTCCTCACAGGACTCTATGAAGTGCAATCTAGGTATGTACGGTTCCCCATTTATCCTGGGGGTATGCATTCTAAGACCCCCAGTGGATGCCTGAAACCACGGGTAGTACCAAACCCTGTACTACACATTTTTTTTTCTTTGTGTACATACCTATGATAAAGTTTAACTTATAAATTAGGCACAGTAAGAGATTAACAATAATAAAGTAGAACAGTTAAAAGAATATACTGGGACTTCCTTGGTGGTCCAGTGGTAAAGAATCCTTCCAATACAGGCAACGCGGGTTTGATCCCCGGTCAGGGAACTAAGATCCCACATGCCACAACTACTGAGCCCACGTGCCTCAACTAGAGAGAGAAAACCCACACGCCACAACTAGAGAGAAGCCCGCACGCCACAACAAAAGATCCCACGTGCTGCAGCTAAGACCCAACGCGGCCAAAAAAGCGAAAACAAAAGCAAAAAACAATATGCTGTAAGAAATTCCATGGCAGTCCAGTGTTTAGGACTCCGTGCTTTCACTGCTGAGCGCCCGGGTTCAATCCCTGGTTGGGGACTAAGATCCCACAAGCAGTGCAGCGTGGCCAAACAAAACAAAACAATGTAAAATAAAGTTACATGAATGTGTTCTCCAAATACTATACTGTAATTACACTTGTGATAATATGAGATGATAAAAATGCCTATGTGACGAGATTGAGGTGAATGACAGACATTGTTAGGCTACTGTTGATCTGATGATAGGTCAGAAGCAAGATCATCTGCTTCAGGTGATGCTGGATCTTGGATCTATGATGACGTTGATGGTTGGAGATTCTGAGCAGGATGGTGCCAGAGTTCATCACACTACTCACAATGGCGTACAATTTAAAACTTAAGAATTGTTTGTTTCTGGAATTTTTAGTATTTTTGCATCATGGTTGACCTCAGGTAATTGAAACTACAGAAAGTGTGAAAGGAGGGACTACTGTATCTCTCTGATGATAATTTAATCCAGGCATACATTTTCATGGCGTAATTTTCAGACTACTACACATATTGCTTCTTTGTAAATTTGAGAGGATACTTCCTTGATACAGGGAATGTAACTGGCAACATACTTTAACGATGAGTTGGGGATAAAATTGACAAACTTGGAAAAATTGACTCTTCAAAGAGGGCCTAAATAGACTATCCTACTTTCCCCTCAGAGGTGAACATGGACACATGAGTAACTGAAGTAAGACAGTTTTAGAACACAGAATGTGGCTCTGATCACTTCAATTTTGAAAAATTAAAAGGACAAATAAAAGGGAGAATAGAAAGTTTAATTTGAATAGAGTTTCAGTTGGAGAAGATGAAAAAGTTGGAGACGGATGGTGGTGATGGTTATACAACAACGAATGTATTCATGCCACAAATCTGTGCACTTACAAATGGTAACTTTTATGTATAGTTTACCACGCAAAAAAAGGGACATAGCAAAAACCCCCAAAGCCTAAAAGATCCACACATATCTAGCTTGGTACTGTTTCTCTCTGGTGTATCCTGCAATTTGAAAATAGCAAAAATGATTAGGTAACCAATGAGGTAATAGTTATAGTACCTATAAGTCCTGATGGAGTAAGTGTCCAATAAATGTATGTATGTATAAATGAGTGAATTAACATAGGGAAATAATTGGTGAGGCCTATTAACTTATGAAATTCCCAGTCCAAAATTACCATCAAATTAAACTGAAAAGCTGAAGTATAAAAGGGGTATGACAGAAGGGGTCTAGGCTGAAACTATTTTCAATGACGATGACCCTAAAAAGGGATTAAGAATCACATTTAATATAAATCTGTTTAAATAAAGGAAGAGAAAAGGCAATTTAATAATTATGGAATTCCCTGGCAGTCCAGTAGTTAGGACTCAGTGCTTTCACTGCAGGGGCCCAGGTTCAACCCCTGGTTAGGGAACTAAATCCTGCAAGCTGCACGGCGCAGCCAAAAAAAAAGGAAAAAAAATTATTAAAATATTGGAGTTTAAGTCACCTCGAAAATTCATTTACCTGAAACACTGGGATCCCTGGTATCAGATAAGTGAAGCATTCTATTTGATATTTACAAAATCAAGTGCAGCAGAGACATCACAATGGCAAATGTTTTTTGAAATGTAAAAAGGGACATTAGTTTTATTTTCAAGTACTGTTACATTAAAAATTACTTGTGAAGGCATACACATATCTAATTGAACTTGTAATACAATTTTAAATTTTAAATTATGGTTTGTGTGATCTGGTTTCTCAGAATTATTTAGGGTTTACACTTGTTAATATAAATTTAGTAGGTGCAAAACTCAAGAAGAAATAAGGAAAACTAGAAACATTTGTTGTCTTGTATACATGGATCCTGAATCCATTTATACATTACTGAATGGGAAGACCTAGTAGTACTAGTATAAACATTCCAGTCCTTACCCAAAATATATATATGTATAAACATACAAAAGGGGGAAGGGTTTTGTTAATTGCTTATAATAGCCCCTACAAGATGGGCAGTTTGGGAGGAGTGGATGAAATTATTCCAAGGACCACATAGAAGAATGTATGTAGGAATGAATAAACAGAGGAATAGAATCCAGAATAGATCCAAGTACATACGAGAATTTATAAAGACATTTCATTTTGGTAGAAAAAGGACAAATCAAGATGGTACAATTGACTATTTGGAAGAAAATAAATTTAGACCCTTGCCTCATACTACATTACCATGAATTACAGGTGGATTAAATATCTAAATGTGAAATATGAAGCTGTAAATTACCGTTTGGGAACCACGATAGTATTAACTAAGACAAGCAAGGCTCTTTGGGTGCCAAAACTAGGGTAAAAGTGTGAGGAATAATGAAAAAAACGTAGTATGAAAATCTCTCCCCAGAAAATACCTAATTACAAAGGGAAAAATTTGTACAGTTGACCCTTGAACAACATGGGGGTTAATCTGTGTATAATTTACAGCTGACCCTCTGTATCTGTGCTTCCTCTGTATCCTCGGATTCAACCAACCAGGACCATGTAGTGCTGTAGTATTTATTACTGAAAATTATCCATGTATAAGTGTACCTGTACAATTCAAATTCACGTTGTTCAAGGGTCAGCTGTAATGGTACACTGGAGAAATCTGTGACACCCCATAAACCAAGTGATCAAAGTTAACATCACAGGGGCTTCCCTGGTGGCGCAGTGGTTGAGAGTCTGCCTGCCGATGCGGGGAACACGGGTTCGTGCCCCGGTCCGGGAGGATCCCACATGCCGCAGAGCGGCTAGGCCCATGAGCCATAGCCGCTGAGCCTGCGCGTCCGGAGCCTGTGCTCCGCAACGGGAGAGGCCGCAACAGTGAGAGGCCCGCGTACCGCAAAAAAAAAAAAAAAAAGTTAACATCACAGTAATGGGACTGATGAACATCACGTGCTTCCTGATATGAAACACTAAGGACAATATCACTTTTGTGACAGTCAACAGAAAATATGTAACTTGACTCTAATCATGGGAGAAAGGAGATCACCCCCAGTGGAGAGGCATTCTATAAGTAACTGATCTGTTTGCTTCAAAAATGCCAATGTCATGAAAGATAAGATTGAGGAATAAAGGAGACTTAAAAGCCATATAACAATGCAAGCCACGATCTGGGATTGTGTTTTATTCTTTTTACAATATGATTTTTAGAGAAAAACAAATATATATTAATGCATATATGTGGAATCTAGAAAAATGGTACAGATGAACCGGTTTGCAAGGCAGTAGTAAAGACACAGGGCTTCCCTGGTGGCGCAGTGGTTGGGAATCCGCCTGCCAATGCAGGGGACACGGATTCGAGCCCTGGTCGGGGAAGATCCCACATGCCGCGGAGCAACTAAGCCCGAGCGCCACTTCTACAGAGCCTGTGCTCTAGAGACGGCGAGCCACAGCTACTGAAGCCCGCGTGCCTAGAGCCCGTGCTCCGCAACATCAGAAGCCACCGCAATGAGAAGCCCGCGCACCGCAAGGAAGAGTAGCCCCCGCTCACTGCAACTAGAGAAAGCCCTTGCACAGCAACGAAGACCCAGTGCAGCCAGAAATGAATAAATTAAACAATTTAATTTTTTAAAAAACTATTAGAAAAAAAAAGAGACAGATGTAGAGAACAAACATATGGATACCACGGGGGGAAAGCGGGGAGGGTGGTGGTGGTGGTGGGATGAACTGGGAGATTGGGATTGACATATACACACTAATATGTATAAAATAGATAACTAATAAGAACATGCTGTATAAAAAGAATTTTTAAAAATAAGTTAATAAAATATGATTTTTAAGTGGTTTCAGGGACTTCCCTGGTGGCACAGTAGTTAAGACTCTGTGCTCCCAATGCAGGAGGCCTGGGTTTGATCCCTAGTTAGGTAACTAGATCCCACATGCATGCCACAACTAAAGAGCCCAGGAGCTGCAACTAAGGCCTGGTGCAACCAAATAAATATAAATATTTTTTTTTAAATAATTTAAAAATTTTTTTAAATGGTTTCATTGTTTTCAGCCATGGGGATTCATACCACTGATTAATCAATCCTCTAGTTCTTCTTAAAATCAGCTTTATTGTACAGTTTACATAAAATTATATTCATCACTTTCAAGTGTACAATACAATTTTTGACTAAATGTGTACAGTCAGGGTTTATATTAATTTTTAAATCTACTTCAGCAGTTACAGAGCACAGAAGCCTTTTCATACCAACAATTATTCTTAGTACTTCTTTAGTACTTATTGTATTAGAGAGTTAATTCTGTAAACTGACTTTCCAGACAGACTGAATTGGTGTGAAAAAGAATTTTATATTTGGGGGCTTCCCTGGTGGCGCAGTGGTTTAGAGTGCGCCTGCTGATGCAGGGGACACGGGTTCGTGCCCTGGTCTGGGAAGATCCCACATGCCGTGGAGCGGCTAGACCCGTGAGCCATGGCCACTGAGCCTGCGCGTCCGGAGCCTGTGCTCTGCAACGGGAGAGGCCACAACAGTGAAAGGCATGTGTACCACCAAAAAAAAAAAAAAAAAAAGAATGTTATATTTGATTTTAAATAAAAGTTAATTGAGTTCTCACTAAGCTAAGGGTTACTCTACTTTTAGGTGACAGAGATGTGTCATGAGAAAACAAAGTGCTAACCAAAATCTTATTTAGTGAAACAATTTTCATTCCATGACCTTTAGACTGTTTAGTAAAGGTCCTATAATTTCCACAATAAAATACAATTAGACTTAATTTTAAGGTGCGTGAAGATTGCTAAAAAGTTGTTTATTGGATTAAAAGCAGGAAGCTAACACATTTAAAAAACTTCAAGAGTTGAAATAAAGGACTTTCTGACTAAAAGTCAATTAATGAGAAAATTCAATTAACCAGATCACTCCAACAGCTGATCAAAACTTTACTAAATCTTGGGACTTCCCTGGTGGTCCAGTGGTTAAGACTCCACACTTCCATTGCAGGGGGCACGGGTACGATCCCTGGTCGGGGTTAGATCCTGCATGCCACGAGGCGAGGCCAAAAAATAAAAGATAAATAAATCTTAACACGGATCTTCGCAGAAATGGGCCAAAGTTTGAGTTAAATGTGTTCATAATATATGGTACTCCAAATCTGAATTGGACCATTAGATTTAGAATTGTAAGTCATCTTTGGAGAACAGGACACTAATACATTTTAAAAACTAACTGACATTTTAAGTTGAGTTTATATCTTAAGATATACCCAAATTTATACACTTATTTTACCTAATAATTGCCAAACTAGTATGAAAAATTTGCTTTTAAATTTAAAGAGCAGGAATTCCCTGACAGTCCAGTGGTAAGGACCCTGCACTTTCATTGCTGAAGGCCCGGGTTTAATTCCTGGTCAGGGAACTAAAATTCTGCAAGCCCCACAGCAAGGCCAAAAAAAAAAATTGCTACTTCTAGAAATATACCTTAGATATACATGAGCATGGGCACAAATATTCACATATGAAACTCCTTATTGATGCAACTTAAATGTCCATCAACAGAAAACTAGTAAAAGTATATTATGGGGCTTCCCTAGTGGCGCAGTGGTTAAGAATCCGCCTGCCAATGCAGGAGACACGGGTTCGAGCCCTGGTCGGGGAAGATCCCACATGCCGAGGAGCAGCCAAGCCCATGCGCCCACAACTACTGAGCCTGTGCTCTAGAGCCCACGAGCCACAACTACTGAAGCCCGCGTGCCTAGAGCCCGTGCTCCGCAACAAGAGAAGCCACAGCAATAAGCCCGCGCACCACAATGAAGAGTAGCCCCCGCTTACTGCAACTAGGGAAAAGCCTGTGTGCAGCAATGAAGAATAGCCAAAAATAAATATAATTAAATTAATAAAAAAGTTTATTATGGCAACCCATTCAATAGTTTAGTTATTCAAAAAATGAAGAAAAACATTAACAAAATGATACAATCTGTATGTACTGATATAAAAAACCATCCAAAATATATAGGTAAAGTGTAAAACAAGGTGTAGAATAGTATGTATTATATGCTGCCATTTGTGTATCTGTATTAATGTAGTGCATGTGTTCATGCATGAAATGGAAATATGTACATATCTGCTGTTAAGTACTTTGGAAATATATATGACATGGACATGGTAGTTTCCAGAAATTAGTTGACTGCAGTTCACATATTGAAGGGAGGCTTAAATTTCACATTTTTTAGTACTGTTTGAAGTTTTTAAAACAGACATGTTTTTATCTATTTAAAATAATGTAATCAAATTGTGACTATTTTTTATCTCCAAAGATAGAATGTATAATTTAAAAATATGGAGTGATATGTATACTTCAATTCAGTGAAAAATAATTCTCAGTATATGGGAAAAAAACAAATTTTTGTAGAAAAATATTCAAAAGAAAAAAGAGAGGGAGAGAGAGAACCTCTTAACTTGAAAGAATCTCTTAGTTACCATTCTTAAATTCATATAGTCCTTTAAAATTGGTCATTTGTATAAGTAGTCCATAAATGCTTGATCAGTCTTTCATGCTGTATTGTTTTGTTTTACCATTCGGTTAAACATTCTAGATTGGAACCTCAGGGTTGAGTAATGTCTTAAAATGATCTAATCCAACTCTCCATCTAATAATTGAATCCTTTCTAGAACATGATACTCCTTACAGTAGGTAGTTTAAGGAAGTGAGTCTTAACCCAGGGTCCTTGGCTAGGGGGTAGCCGAGTGAATGAACTTTAGAGAGACCCTGAATCTTTGAATATGTATTCAGAACTAGATGTGTTTATGTTTATTTTTCTAAAGAAAGAGTTTAGTGCTCCCATCAGATTCTAAAAGGTGTTCATAACCCTCCCCAAGTAAAAAACCATGGTCTTTTAGGCTAATAGAATTGAAGCTGTGTATGATTTGAAAATCATGAGTGGAAATATGGATGTTGTTGGGAGCCCATATTTTTCATTTTGTGAGAGAAGGAAGATAGAAATGTGGAGTAAGGGAAGGTGAGGAAGATCTCTCTTGTGTTGAATTTGAATTGGAGGTATTAGCATGAACTTACTCATATTAAAATATGTTTCCTTTTATCAATGTTGCCGTCCGTAGAGACAGAAAGCTTAAACAGACCAATTTCTAGAAGAAATAGAGACATTTATTAAAGAACTAATTCAAGAAAAAGCGCCAGGCCCACATGATTTCCAAGGGTAATTCTGACAAGACTCCAAAAACCAGATAATACCAAGGTTATCCAGATTGTTTCAGGGAATTTTTTTTTTAAATCCAAATTGTTTTGTGAAGCAAGTTTAACATTGATATCTAAACTTAAAGGTAGCACGAAATAGAAAAGTACAGACAAATTTCATTTAAGAATAACAATGCAAATATTCTGAATGAGATAAGTAGCAAGTAGACTCCAAGAGCACATTTCAAACAAATACACCAAAGGGGATTTATTCTACATATATAAGAATGTTTAATAGTAGGTAATACATTAATATAATTCACCATATTAATAGTCTAAAGAGAAAAATCGTATGATTATTTCCAGTTGTCTAATGGCTCTTTACAAAATTCAATAACTATTCTTTTTTTGGGGGCTTCCCTGGTGGCACAGTGATTGAGAATCTGCCTCCTAATGCAGGGGACACGGGTTCGAGCCCTGGTCTGGGAGAATCCCACATGCTGTGGAGCAACTAGGCCTGTGAGCCACAACTACTGAGCCTGCGCGTCTGGAGCTTGTGCTCCGCAGCAAGAGAGGCCGCTATAGTGAGAGGCCCGCGCACCGTGATGAAGAGCGGCCCCCACCTGCCACAACTAGAGAAAGCCCTCGCACAGAAACGAAGACCCAACACAGCAAAAATAAATTAATTAATTAACTCCTATCCCCAACATAAAAAAAAAAAAAATGTCTACTATCTCCATTACTATATAACTTTGTATTGGAGGTAGTAAATGCAGTTAGGCAAGAGAAAATTAGAGGCATAAAGACTGGAAAGATGAAGTTAAAAAAATCTCTATTTGGAGGTGATATGAAGGTGTACTGAACATAGAAAACCAAAAGGCATCAATGATAAAACTAACATAAACAATAAGAGAATTCATATATAAGATAGCAACGTATAAAATCAAAAATGCAAAAACTAGGGGTCTTCAAATGTATAAACACATCCAGTTAGAAAATATAATGGAAAAGAAAATCCATGTACAACAGCAACAGTAAAGATTAAATATGTAGGAATACTTAGGAGAACTTTACAACCCTCCTGAAAGACATCAAAGTAGGAAAAGAAATGCTTCATTCTTGGATATAACATCATACAGAAGACAATTCTTCCCAAATTCATATATAAATTCAACACAACTCATCCATTCTAACAATTTTTTTAAATTAATAAACTTTATTTTTTAGAGGGTTTTTTTGGCTGTGCAGTGCGGCATGCAGGATCTGACCAGGGAAAATACCCATGCCCCCCCCCACACACACACACATTGGGAGCACAGAGTCTCAACCACTGGACAGCCAGGGAAGTCCCTAGAGGAGTTTTAGGTTCATAGCAAAATTGAGTGGAAAATACAGAGAGTTCTCATATGCCCCAGTCCAAGTGTTTTTTTCTTTTCCCCCTTAGAGATAGATAATATGATTCTAAAGTTTATTTGCAAAACTAAACCTGCTGAAATAGCTATGAAAACCCTGGGCATGGAGGCAGCAAATCGAGACTATTCTTACCAGATATTAAAACATACTATAAAATCTCCATAATTAAAACAGTGTGGTACTAGTCCATGAAAATAGACACACAGATAAGTGAGTGGAACAGAAAGTCTAGAAATAGACCAATTTACATATGGAAAGTTGGTATATTAAAGAGGTAGCCTTCTGAAATCACTGAGGCAATGATGGACTTTTTAAGAAATGGTGTTGGGACAGCTATGAGTATACAGTGAAACACAGAATTAATCAAGGATTTTTTTTCTTTTCTTTTTTTTTTTTTGCCTCGCCACAGGCTTGCAGGATCTTAGTTCCCCAACCAGGGATGGAACCCAGGCCACGGCAGTGAAAGCGCCAAGTCCTAACCACTGGACTGCCAGGGAATTTCCAGAATGAAGCAATGATTTAAATGAAACGAATGAAACCGTGCCAGTTTGAAAAGAAAACATAAGTGAATTTCTTCATCATCTGGGTGTGAGAGAATCCTTGCTAATTACCACTCAAAATCCATTTGCAATAAAAGAAATTGATAAATTCAATTACATAGAAAAAAAATGTGTGACACATACTATAAACAAAGTTGAAGAGAAATGATAAACTGCAGAAAACATTTGTAAATATATTACAAAGGGTGAAACTCCATATATATGTGATGCAGACACATACCCCCCCACAAACTCTTAAAAATGAAGTCAAACACAGACACGCACGCGCACACACACACACACACACACACACACACAGAGAAGGAGTGGGAAAGTTCTTTACAGGTGAATGACAGTTAGTGAATGTATAACTGATAGAATTCAGAAATCATTCTGCAGCCTTCAATATAATAACAAACTTAGACAGAAATTATCAATGGATTCTAAAACCTTTGGGTGAATGTTTGTTGGAAAGAAGGATATTTGAAGGGACTCAAAGTATCATGCTACAGATTACTTATTAATCATAAAAGAAAGGAATATTCCTTTACAATGGAGAGATCTGGCAGTCATCACATTAACAAGGTAACCAAATTTCGCATCATCAATAGTGGACAACACACGTGCCTCCATGAACCTGTATTGTAATACAGTGTAAGGTTTACAACTTTGCTTAGAAGTATTCTTGCCAAAAGTGTGTAACCCGAACCTAATCTGGAGAAAATAATCTGACAAATTCAGAATGTGAGAAATTCTACACACAACCAGCCTGAAAGGCTGGGGTGGGTGTGTAGTGGTCTAGATTAAAAGACACTGAAAAGATATGATTTTGGTATGCTGTACTTAAACCTTGACTGCATGCAGGATCTAACAAATAAATATCCACAAAAGGTATTTGGGTCACTTTGGGAAACTGAATTTGAACTATGCATATTAGCTAATGTGACTGAATGAATGTTAATTTTCTTAGCTATGAAAATAGTATAATGATTCTATGGGAGAATATCATTATTCTTAGAAGATGCAGACTGAAAGGGTGAAGTGTCAAGATGACTGCAACCTTTTTCAAATAGTTCAAACAAAAAAATTGTATATACAGATACAGAGTTAAGTCAAAAAGCTGTGTGGATTCACTGCACTATTCTTTCAGAGTTTCTATAAGTATAAATTTATTTAAATAAAAATTGAAATGTTTCCAACCCATAATTTGAAGAGGAGACAACTGTGGCTAAAGCGTATTTAATTATAATTTTTTAAAAACTGGGAAAAGGGACTTCCCTCGTGGTGCAGTGGTTAAGAATCCGCCTGCCAAGGCAAGGGACATGGGTTTGAGCCCTGGTCCGGGAAGATCCCACGTGCCACGGAGCAACTAAGCCCGTGCGCCACAACTACTGAGCCTGCGCTCTAGAGCCGGTGAGCCACAAGTACTGAGCCTGTGAGCCACAACTACTGAAGCCGGCGCGCCTAGAGCCCGTGCTCTGCAACAAGAGAAGCCACCGCAGTGAGAATCCCATGCACCGCAATGAAGAGTAGCCTCCGCTCACCACAACTAGAGAAAGCTTGCGCACAGCAACAAAGACCCAATGCAGCCAAGAATAAATAAATAAATAAATAAATAAATTTGTATTTTAAAAAAACTGGGAAAAACCTTAGCTTTGAAAGTAAAAATGATCCCAGTTTTCAGCACCAAAAAAGAGAGAGAGAAAAAAAAAGTAAAATGAAAGGGAGATGACTGACCCAATTCCTCAAAGAACATTTCTACACTGTATACAGTATGAATTACTACTCCTAGGCTTGCTAGCACAAGGAATTTCACTTAGCTAACTACAATGCAAGTAGGTTTAGAATCTTTTTCAGCAGATTAATCCTTTGGAAAACACACTATAGTCTCATAGGGTGAGAAAAGTGCAACTAGTAGCAAACTGTGTACTACATAAACAGAAAAGTTAAAAAAATTTAAAAGATCACCCATTAGATAAAACCACAACGTAATAGACAAGAATATATTGACTTCAGATTGAATTGTATCTCATTATTTAATATTCTATGAAAAAATATTCTATGTATATTTAAGTTATGAATTTAATTAGTTTTTATTTCTTGAATCTTAATAGTTTCAGCCTACAGAAGGTGAAAGTGAGTACTAAAGTTTGGCTAGAATTTATGTTTAGTTTTATAAGTACTAGAACCAAAAGAACAAATGATGCCAAGTGTCCATGAAATGTTTGCTCCCTCTCTCCTTAAAAGTGGTGATAAGTAGGGTTTCCCCTTGGGATGACAAAAATATTCTGGAACTAGGTAGTGAGGATGGTCATACAACATGGGGAATGTACTAAATGTCACTGAATTGTACATTTTAATATGGCCAAAATGGTGAATTTTTGAAAAAGTGATGCTAAAATTTCTAAAGCCTGGTGCATGGGGGATGAAAGCCCACTCACTCTTCCTCTCACCCGTATGTATAAGTGAGATTTTTCAAAAAATGAATTCTGCTACGATTACAACTCTCTAGATGGAAATTTATTATCCTTTAGCTTATTCTGCATTTCTTCCCAGAAAATTCAACTTATAAGTCTCCATGTTGGCTGTGATAAAATTTTCTCTAGACACTATTTAAATACTAAATGGCAACAAATAAGCTATAAGCAAAGTCAACCTTGGGTAGCAATTTCCTGTTTCAGGAGAATCAGTAAAATATTAGAGCTCAAAAGGGCTTTAAAGATCACTAAGTCCAGGCCAGTCATTTTCAAATTAGGGGACAGCCAGACAAAATTATAAGGCTAAACTTTTGTGTAACATCATTGAGATGAACCTGATCTGTTTAATCATTAGTGGGTAAGACTATCCTATCTGTGGGATATGACAGTGCTGATGATTTCTACTCACCACTTTAACACACTGGTTAACAGTTATCTATTCTTCTCCTCCATCCATTCACCCAAGAACATAAAGGGTACAAAATAAGCTTCAGTCTAGGTAAGAGAAAAAACAAGGGGCTCTGCTCCAAACAATAACCAATACCTCGGGAAGAGATTGAGGAGTTAGTGTGCATAGTTGCATTTAAACAGCAGCCTGAGATAGAGGTCCAAAAAGCCTGAAATCTCCCCACCCTGGGTGATACTCACAAATCACTGAAACAAGATGGAAAACAGAACTTCTCCTTTCATAAAATCATAGTGAACCCCTGCCTGGATGTTGAATATTGCTCCAAAAACAGTGAAAGGAAGACAGAAGTCTGGAAAAAGGCAACAAATGATCCAAGACATCCATCAATGAGTATCTTAAGAGACCAGGCTGAGAGAACCAGGGCACTACAAACTAGAACCTTAAAATAAGAGGATATATCATTGCGGTTCAAAAATTCCTGAAAGGAACTGGTGGGATGTGTGTGAACTTGTTTGGTATTTAGAATTAGAAAGCATAGTTTCAACCTTGAGAGATCTTTGGAAAAAAGAAAGTTCTTTAGAGGGTACGTAGTGAGTTTCTTGTGGCCCTTTACTGTCAATCTCTGTTAGGACATGATGAACCAAGAAACCTCTGATTGAGAAAAAAAAACTAAATAGTTTATTTGATAGAGTCATTATTTTTTGAAGGCACTTTGATATTTTTATATCATTTAGATATGTTCAAGAAGGGTTTGGATGGATTTCTAAATACAGTCTTTAAAATGGGCCATTAAAGAAAGTTAAGGGCTTTTGGGGTGCATCGCAGACATTTTTAAGGGCTGCATAAATGGCATTTATATGCTGCCTTTTACGGGGTGGTGAGCAAGGACCACACCTTATGCATCAATTTCTGCCCTCCACAGTGCCCTACACCTTTGGGGGCTCAAATATTTGTTAAATAAATAAGAAAACATTATTTCACCAAATATTTTTTGATGACATTTATTAGAGAGAGAATTGTAGACATGAACAAATCCAGTTCAAAGTATACCCAATACACTAAAGTCTTTACAGAAAAATGTATCTGTTATATTCATTATTTTCAGAAGCTAGTGATTCTATAAATCATTTTTGTTAGCTAGCTACATAATTAAAACTTATGACATTATATTACTACATTTTAGATAATGCTAACTATTTGATATTGGCCATTGTGAAATGAGAAATGTAAAAATTAAAGATTCTGTAAAAATCAAAGCATAGATTTCACTATCTGAAAATCATAGCTATTTCAAAGTAGAAGGTGAAATGAGTTTAGTGTAACTTCCCAGAATCCCACTTGATAATTTGTATGAGGTTCTCAGCCACTTTACTTTTTTAACTTGAAAATTATTGTTTAAGGAGTTTTAGGTCATAGACTTGCTCTTTTTCTGGACAATTTTACCATTTCTTCTCTTAAAATAGGACTGTATCATAGGGCTACTTAATAAAAACCTCATGTTTACTCAATATACATTGCCAGATGTGACAAAAATCATTCATACAGAGTAAGTCTCAAAAAAGTTTCCTTTAAATTCAATTATACTCTCTACTATTTTTTAGAAGTTAGTCTGTGTATGAAGTGATTAAACTTTATGATGCTCTATCTGACATGATTGTACTGATAAGAAATTATGATCAAAGACTTTTCAGCACCTTCACAAAACTGGAAATGACAGAACTTTGATGTATTTTGTTGCAGAATTAGTCTATATTCTCAATCCCAAAGTAGCTAGTTTTTTTCTTTGAAACAGGATCACCACATGCATTTTAGAGGGTGGGATAAAGTATGCATTTGCACCCCAAAAGCCCCAGCATTTGTATGTTCAACAACTTTAATTGAGGGCTTGCTTCATAAAAGGCTGGATGTTAGATAGTATCATGCATTCATTCAACAAATATTTATTGAGTATATACTATGTGTCAAGCACAATTTTAGGTATTGGAAAATTAGCAATAAGCAATATAGACTAAACCAAACCAAAAAAGAAAAACCCTGCCCTCATGGAGTTTACTTATATACAAAGATAAATCAGGCTTTCTAATCAGTTTACACTCTAACAGAGGAGATAAGTGTAAAAAAAAATTTTTTAATGATAAATGTCTTGCAATATATGAAGTGCTATGTCAAATTCATGCTTCTGAATTCTAACATCGGAGGAGTGAGAGGTAATTTCTAGTGTCAAGGATCAGGGAAGGCTTCATGGAAAATAATGACTTAGTTGAGACCAGCCTACATGTGTAGTCTAAGTTATGAATATGTCGTACATGATTACTTTAAATTAAGTTCATTATATTACAAAATAAAAAGAACAAAGAAAAGTGAGGTAAGTTTAAAATATACAGTGCACAATGTGTCTACCTTTGAATGTGTCATGGGCATGAAAGATTTTCAATATGAAAAACACAACAGCACAAGAAGTAAAAGGAAAAATCAACCCAAATTTGATTGGCTTCCTTGTTTTCAAACATTATTAGTTCTGACTTTAGACTATAAGGACTTTTCTTGTTAAAAATATATTTAAATTGTTGCAGTGGAATAGAAGTTTTATAAACTTTTAAGTTTTATAAAAATCTCTTCTATATTTACATTATTAATAACTTCAAAGTAGCAGGACAAGATTAAAAGGCTATTATTTTTATAAACACTTGGAGGTATAAACTAAATAGGCTAAATAATCTTTTCTCCTGTTATCATTGAGAGTCTTCATTTACTTTCACATTATGAATTTTTTGTTAACAAAATAGTTTTCAATTTGCCTAGACTCTAAAAATTTTAGTCTCTACAAAAATTTGAAATATCATACCTGAAAAGCACAATAAATTCCAATAAGCTGCTTTTTTTCTTTACAATTTGTTATTTTAAATAAGTGAGAAATAAGAAATGGCTCCTAAATCAGTCAGTTTGTTCCATCAAGCTTCTCCTTCGTTTTATGAGAATGAATTAAGCAGATAGAATGCACGGGGATACTCATAATCACAGAGTATTAAAGTTGCATTATAGAGACTTCCCTGGTGGCACAGTGGTTAGGAATCCACCTGCCAATGCAGGGGAAACGGGTTTGAGCCCTGGTCCGGGAAGATCCCACATGCCGCAGAGCAACTAAGCCCGTGCGCCACAACTACTGAGCCTGCGCTTTAGAGCCTGCGAGCCACAACTACTGAGCCTGAGTGCCACAACTACTGAGCCCGCACGCCTAGAGCTGGTGCTCCACAGTAAGAGAGGCCACCGCAATGAGAAGTCTGCACAACGCAACGAAGAGCAGCTCCTGCTCGCCGCAACTAGAGAAAGCCCGCGCGCAGCAACGAAGACCCAACGCAGTCAAAAAATAAATAAATAAATTTGTTTTTTAAAAAAAGCTGCATTATATAACTGTGCTTATTTCAAATACTGAAAATAAAGATTCATCTGCAGGATCTTTTTTTCTCTTAGAGCCCTGCTATTCCCATTATTTTTGGAGTTTTTCAAGTGCACCACTGCTAAAGCTATTTAGCATGAAAGAGCAACTATGCTGAACTTCTTTAATTCTATGGAAAAGTTTCTCTTGAAAATGTTGCTCAAATGAACATTTCCACTCTAGAGGGGGAAAAGCCAAGCCAGGGATAGTCACTGCAGCACAAACAAAAATGTTATGTATTTTTTCTAAGTAATTCTTGCAGAATAGTTCAAGAAACCACCAGGAATAGAAGTAAACATAGATATTTTAACTGAGCACTTTAAATTCTTTAAATCTAATATACATGGTCTTAATCTAATGATATTTTGTTTACCTTTAGTTTGGTCTAGTATATTTTCAATATAATTGGGCTCAAGAGACTCAAGTTTTTGTTCTAATCATCTTAAATTTGTTTCTATAAAATTAAAATATCCAAATTGGTTCATTCTTCAGAAATCTAAGGGAAGAACTTCCCTCGTGGTCCAGTGGTTAAGTCTCCATGCTTCCAATGCAGGGGGAATGAGTTCCATCCCTGGTCAGGGAAGTTTCCCACATGACTCGACTCCCCACAAAAAAAAAAAAAAATCTAAGGGAAGCAGTTAGAAAATTAATTTAAAGGCCAAATGTAGTTATCAGTAAACATTCACACTGATTGATCATCTAGTAATTTGACATTTGACTCATCAGCTTCAAAATTTTGACATTTTTGGTTTTCTGTGTTAATTCCCTTTTACCTATAAATTCTGTATTATGGTAATAATTTCTTATCTAAGTTCATCTGAAGCATGAGGTTCTGATTCTAACAGAAGGAAACCGTTTATGGAAATAAATTGTTTTACTCGGAGAGCTGAGACAAATTTTTTACAACCTCTGGTCGGGACACTGGCTTGTTTGGGTGGTTGGCATCAGTAAGGGATTCCTTTACAGGGGATACTTTTTCATTTTTGTCCTGCTTTCCCTACCAACTCTTCTTACTTAGCTGTGGTATTTAAATGAGCTTTCTTTTCTCTGATACTGGTTCTATATACACAAAGTATCCTACTTGCATTATTTTCCAGTGTCAAGCAATAACCCCTTCCCCTCTTGCATTTGATAGAACTTTCCGAAGTGGTCCAATAATTTCATTGCTATTTCCAGTCTTAGTTCTCTTTCTGAAAACTAAATTCCACAAATATTTGTAGAAAGTCTACTCAGTGCCGGTTGTTGTGGAAAAGGTAAAGGATGGTATAAATAGTTTAATTCTCTTTACAACTGCGGAAACCAGACCAAGGAGGTGAAAAAAAACTGACCCAGGGTCACAGCAGGGTCAGTGACACACAGAGAAAACAGGCGCCTTTGTGGCATCCACAGTTTATGAACATCAACAGATTTACAGGTAAATGAAGTTATTTAAGTGCAGCTTTTAATTCAAAGGCACAGCCAGGGACTTTGAGCTCTGCGAACAGGCCATGGTTCATGTCTCTAGTTAGGGGTGGGAAGCCAGAAGGATTTATGGCCTGTGACCACCACTCTGTCCCGGTGTGAGCAAATAAGAGAAGGGCTAGTGGCAGGGGGCGCTTCTGCCAGCTGTTCTTCACAATGCAGGAGATAGCAGAGGAGGGAAGAGTTTGAACTACAGCACAGGGAGATAGATATGCAAATATATGTACGTGTATATGTATATACACATCTCCCCCCCCCCCAAAATTTTCACAAAAGCAAAAAGAAAATAAAATTCAAACCCAGTGATAAACTATTGTTAACTTGGACTAAATCTGAACATATCATTTTTAAAGTTTGATATGAGGAGGAATTTCTTAGCTTACTGCTAAGAGTGTGTGAAGTGGTTGTTAATACAGATTCCTTGGCTTCTGGAGGTTCTGATGTGGCTGGGCCTTGAATCAAGCTTTTGAGAGAAGAAAAGTCATGGGATCTTTTTCCATATCAGCCTTTCACATTAAACTGAGTTTACATGTTTGGGGTAGTTTAAATGAGATCCTGGGGAAAGTGACTGAGATGAACCAGGTAATTTTTTTTTTCAAGGTCTCTTCTACCTTCAAGTCTTTTGCCTTTAGCTTTCAACGACATGTAGAACTTTTGGTCTGGATAAATATAGGTGTTTGTTTGTTTTTTAGAAAGTAATGCTATTGGGTCTGGGCAAATCTCACCTTGGGTCAGTTTTCTTACCACCAAAAATAGGAAGAAGTATTTTTACTACCTTCCACTCAGGATTATTATGTGGTATCATTCTATGATAAACACAGTCTCAGTCCTGCCACCGAACTAGCTGTGTGTCTACCTGCTTTGATCTTCCCTGGCTTCAATTTCCTCAAATGTAAAAGGAGACTCTAGCAGACCCCCCAAAAATCCTCCCAGCCCTCAAATTTTAGAATTGTTTTATAATGAAAGAGGTTCAAATGAAAGACATATAAAAGAGATGATACTCTGTACTATCCCCTAATTAAACACAAAAACAAAATGCCCAAACTTCTTTATACGAAGAATCCAAGATTTTGGAATATATAAAGGGCTATTTTCCCACTTTGAGTCTTTTAGGACTAAGTTCTAATATGAACTGCTGCAATCTCTTTCTCTTTCCATTAGATAAAAAAAAGTGCTAAAAGTTTACATGTCCAAAGACCAAATCTTAACTACCAAAATTACATTTTAGAGAAATCATAACTTACTATTTACTATAGTGAATCTAGATATTTTCCAGTTCACACAGCCTTTTCCTGTTACAAGTGCTTCAAACACTTTGACTTCCCTTTACACCACAGAGTCTGCTTTTTTGACTTTACATCCACTCTAGCCTGGGCTTTTGAAAACCATAATTTATTTGCATATTTATATTGGTATATCCATAGTAGAATTGAAAATCCAGAGTCTATGCCACATTTTATATAGCATAATCACTTTGGTAATGCCACTTGGTGACAATTTGCTTAAATTGTATTACTTTCAAAATGAATTTCTGTTTAAATGTCCAAATTCTAATTAGTTACATATACATAAATCAAATTCTCTAATATCCTTAAATTACCTTTAAGACTATTTTTAAAAAAATCAGCAAAACCTGTTTTATGACTTTGTAAATGCCATTGCATCTCTTGGTTTTTAATAGGTTATTATTTCAAGCTTTCATGGAAAAATTCGATGGAAAAGACCATATTTTAACCCACAGATAATAGATTTTAACAAAATAACTAGTAGTCTTCAGCTTAACTTTCATGTTTTCAAACTTATTGAAAAAAATATGAAAAATTGTTTAAAAAACAAAGCAATTGGTTTTTATATTACATACAAAGTTACATTAAATGAAATCACAAGCTATTAAAGAGATTCTACCTATGATAATTAGTAGTAACTGCAAACCAACAATACGTTCAAATTTTAACTGTTATAGACTTTAAACAATAAAAACTATAATCCAGATCACTGGATTTGGTTGTGGGAAGATACTTTAATTTTTAGCTTAATCAAGACATGCTGATTTTTCTCCTTTTCTTGCTTATACAACTTCTTTGCACTTTGGTTGTAATATATTTATTTCCATTAACTACCACATCTGAGAGTAATTCAGCTTATTACTATATTAGCAGAACATTGGTAGAGAATAGGAAAGAAAATAAATGCATCACTTATTACAACAAAAAGACAATGTTTTGTTTATTTAAAAAGCAGTGGTCCTTCTTCATCTGTCAAAAGCTTAAAGTGTTAAAAATATTTAGTTATCCTAATGTAACATGACTTTCCCCCAACTCTGTAATGAAATAATTTAGGGATATTTAATAATCAAGGAAAGAGAATCTCTTCTGAGAATAGTAATAGGAAGGGGCTATCATTGATTGAAACAACATCCTTTGTTTATAGCCACTAAAAACTTTATTGGTGGTCAGCCCTGAAGCAATATTACAGTTTAATCCGTTCCCCTATCCGTCAATAAATAGAGAAAATGCAGTAAATAATAGGACCCAGCTTTCACTTAAAATCTGAGCTTCCTCTCTATATTTAGGTTTCAAAACACATTGTTGTTTTCACAATAACAGCACACCATTTTTTTTTTTTTCATTAGGGACATTTTCTCAAATAATGTTATTTACTTTGATTAAAAGGAACCATCCATATATGGATCATATGCAAAAATAGAAGTGGTAGAACAATCCAACAGAAATGGTTTGTGATAATAACTTCATATTTTTTGAGTAAATTTAACACCTAACATTTTCAAAATATGTGATATTACTCTAAGTTTTAAAATTCATTACATGTATGTTTTAATAATGTTATTGGATATTTTTAACCTGTATGTAATAGTTTTTTAAAAATAGAAAACAAGACAAATAGAAAATGCCAAACATATTTGTATTATTTAAATTCTAATGTTGATGTACTAATAGCATCCTAATTCCAGTTCGGTCTATATTATTACTCTTCTCTCCCCACCTTTAAAAGCATCATATTGAAGTATTCTGACAGTTAAGGCAAAAACTTAATAAAATAATGCTTACCTTGCTTGTTTTAACCTGCAACCTCAGAACTGAACACAAGTTCTATCTTGCTTTACTCCACAAATCTCCACAAAGGGTTTCTCAGCAGGAATATGTACATATGTTCTCCTGTCCAATTGCACACACTGACTGCATTCCATACCTTCCATACCTGACAAAACTGCCCTCAACTGGAAGATTTGTTGATATTGAGGGAAAAGAGTAATGTCACCTTTAACCCTATTGTCTATTTCACTGGATTAAACATTTTCTCAACTTCTTTTGCTGTCTATTAATATTTAAAACAAAATTCAATTTAATCTGTTTTTAAAGGCTATGATATTGGCTGTGGATTAAAATACAATTTGAATATAACTCTATGGTTGCCAGAGATAAGCATCTATAATGTACTACACCAAAATTTAAAAAAATTTTAGTTTATTTTCTATTTGGCTTTTTATAGATGGCCATTCATTTAAATCAAAACCAAAAATGGCATTTGAATCTTGGTATTAAAAAATATAAGAGCAGATAAATTACCATAAGATATATGGTAATATTTAGAATGAAGGAGCAAAATTCTAGGCTATTTTCAACAAACGAAAGCAAAAGATGGTGACATCATTCAGTATTTAATTGTCCCAGAACAAACTGTTAACAATATAACAGAAATCATACCTTTTCTTGATGTAACAAAATTGATTTTTTTTGGTATTTATGACCTTTGTTAGTGTCCTTTTTATGAATTAAATTTTTAGTAGCTGGATTTGAATTAGAATGGGTTAGAATTAAAAAGAGGGGCCATACAGTTATGTTAGTTTAGTGGAAAATATTCAATAGTAATATGTTTCATACTTCTTTGTATCAAATTATACACATTTTTTAAAGTTTTAATAATATTTAGAGTAAGATTTAGTTACATTTAAATTTTTTTCCAAGTCTTGGAAAGTGCTAGGAAAAACACTTTTAGATTACAAATAAGATATGAAGAGTTTACAAAGAAAAATAACTTAAAAAATAGAAAAATTACTTCAATGACTGGCACAAGACTCCCCTCCCCCAAACCAAAATTAAATGAGGGGAAATTATCAGTTTCAATTATTGATATTAAATTTAAATCCCAGTTCAAGCAAAATTTTGCCTTTGAGAAGGCACTAGCACTGTCAATTTAAAAATAATTGGTCAGTAAATTTAAGTCATTTGAGAAAAGCAACAAAAAATACTACCAACTTTTATATTTTTAAGCAACCTACTACAAAAAAGAAGTGTTTCAACGGGAAGTGTGTTAGGCATGAATTTTAGCACAAATCTTTATAGGGTCAATTTTGATAAAGAGTTTAGACTAAGTTTTGTTTATTTTCTGCTGTATCTTATATTCTCAGATTCTTATGAATTTTAGCTGAGATGTTTTGAAATAACAATAAAATCCTCATCTAGCCTGTTGTTTCCATCTTTAAAGCTGGGATCATCACGCTAGAGAAGTTCAGGACCAAAATGCAAACAGAACTCAGAAGGAATGAATTTTAAAGAGTCAAAGTGTAAATGATAATGATCTACCATTATTCCTGCAAGTAAGGAATTTATAAATATACTTTGCCTTATTATATCTAAAAACTGTATTTTCATATATAGACAGCATGAAGGATTCATCAGTTTATCTCTAAAGGAGCTGATTTGTATATCCATGTCATGAAATCTGCATAGTTCCTTTTTTCTTTTGAATGGGATTCTGGAAAAGAAATGGCCAGGAAAACAAAAGGTCCCAATATGAAAATAGTAACCTAAGATGTGTCTTTTAATTGTGTGTTAGAAAATGCTGAGAACTAGTTATAACCTCAGCATGTGCTTTGCTTTCGGATTATTTTAGTGGGGAGAGGAGGTTCTTATTGTTCTCTCCAGTGGGATTTCATGCTTGGATTACTGTCCCATTTTACTCCATCAGTCAATACATTCTCTCTCTACCACCATCCTTACACCCTTAGCAGGAAAACCTGCAGGATAAATTAGTTGCAACCAAGAAACAAATTTAAATATCCAAGTCTTCTCAGCCTCCCCACACCCCTCCCCCCACAAACAAATGTCTATCTTCTTTGTTTCCTGTGGCTGGTCTGCAAATACTTATGTACACATCAATTACCAAAGAGTCTTTTCACTAAAGGTCTCAATCCCCCCACCCCCAGAGTAGCAATAATAAATGAATATTTTTTTAAAGTTTCACTCATGTGAAGCAGTAAAACAAAGAATAGCAATAAAAGGAATCATGTTTATCTACTACTTTAACAATTATGTTTTAAGTTACCAGATAGATGAAAATTCTGATTCCTGACTTAGTAGTTGAAAAGTTTTAAAAAAATAAATAAATTTCTCCAACCAGAAAAAAGTTTCCTTAAATAAAAATATTGGTTATATAAATCTTTGAGTTCGAGAAAACATTTGAAAATAGCTCAGGTTTTAGAGTTTGGGTTTGTCCAGATTATTTTGGAACTCTTTTTTACAATTGAAATTTACTCTGAAAAATTATTTTTTCTACTGTATCATTTTCAAAATATAAAGGTTACATAATATATAAAACCCAATCTAGGTTCATTTTACAAATAATCATGTCTTTACATTTTAAATTTCTTAGGTGTTTAAGGTTTATATAAATTATTAACTGTAATCTTCAGTATTTACACTATAAACTTAGTCTCTAAGCTTTCATTAATTTGTTCAAGTCAAAATAAACCATTTGTAAATTACTCTGGTTTCTGAGAAATAATTTTACATGAAAACTTAAAAAATACATTATATATTAACCATATTAGTGAAATGTAGTTTAATTATACAAAATGTAAACAAAATGTATTTTAGAACAGTTTTTCTTTACTAATTAAGCCAGTTTTTTAAATTTGTTTTAAAGAGCTGCTCAAATAACTTTGTTTTAGTATCATGGTACATGGCATTTATATTCCTTCAATTAGTTGGTTTTCAGAGACTAAAAAGAAAAAAGTACAAAACTAAATAAATAGTTTTTCCAAATGAACTTAAGAGGATGATAGGATGATGTAACTTGACTACTTTAAAATATTTACTGGGGAACTATTGTTTTACTAGTTTAAAACCAAATCAAGTGTTTTGTCAAGACTTCAAAAAAACAACTAAATTATCTGTGAACAAATTGTTATATTTCTAACTGGTACATTTCCTTTTCTTTGGATAATCAAAGAATTGAAAAGTCTGTCATGAAATTAGATATACCAAACAAATTTATACTTCCCTCTTTTCTGTAATGGTCAGAGTCCTGATTTTTAATTTACTTTTGAGACCAGTAGCAACTTACGTATAAAATTACAAATGTATCCAAGATATCACTACCTAGAATACACCACTGTAGCTTTTTATTTAATCACATTAAATACGATCATTCGTTTGTTTTGTGCTTTTCCAAGCCAAATTCATATTTATTTTTTCTCACCGTCTTCACCAAACGTCAGTAAAATTAGAACATTTCAGCTACAGAAATCGCTAATCCTTCAAGGTCGGTCTCAGCTCCTAGGTCTTAGGGAAGCTTCAACGAAAACGTGGTCTCGGCATAGTTGATTTTACCCGGAATTTTTCGTTTGCTTTTTTTGGAGGGATTGTTTGGTTTTGCTTAAAACAACCCTGTGGACCACAAAGGGGGTTAGTAAAGGAGGGGGCGGAATGAGTCAGTTTCTCTAGAAGCCCCGGAAAAATCAGGCACCTGGAAACGTATTATGTTGTTTTAACTAAAAAAGACGTATACATTCTAAGGTGCTGGAATCGAGCAGGGAAACGATGTGACTCCAGCAGCTGAGCATGGAGCAAACCTACGACCTCTGGGCGCTGGACGATGGGGGAAGGGAAGGGACTCTGCGGGCACCACGCGGTCAGCCCAAGGGGCGGAATTCACACGCACACGCACAACCATTTTCCACTCTTCCTCAGTTATCTCCTTCTTTCCTCCTTGGGGGCTGGGGTTGGGGGTCTCACAGTTAAAGGGCAGGAAAAATGAGAGCAAGAAGAGAGGAACCCAATCTCACTCCTCAACAAGAACAAAACCAATGAGAGGGAGCAAAGGGTTATTTTCGCGCCACAAAAGATGGAAATCCAAGGGCTGCTCGATGGCCAATGAATGGGAACTAGCAAACGGCTCCGGCGGAGGTAGCCGACGGTGATAGGTTCCCTCCGTCCACCAATCGGGTGAGAGAAGCCCTCCCGCCCCCTCCCCAGCCAGGGGCGGCGTCTCTCTCCAAGCTGGTTGCTCAGACTCGGGCTCAGCTAGTCGGCCCCACAGAGCGCGAAGCCCCGCCCCGGAGCCGCGTTCGCGCGCCCAGTGCACCCGTCTCACCGCCCCGCCCCGCCCCGGGCATAGGCGGAGGGTTCAGGGAGCTCTCCTTGCGGTCTTTCTCCGTGGGTACCGAGCATCCCCCAGCTCCAGGGAGCCCCTGGCACACTCGAAACAGGCCGGAAGTGCGGCAGGGTCGCCAGACTCGCTGCCTGGTCCGCCCCGGCCGGCAGGGGAAGGACGAGCTCAGGTGGGGTAGTGCCGCGAGGGGGACGAGAGAGGCTCCCCTGCCCGGGCCCCCACGTCTAACCCTCCACGCGGCTCCGCGCGGAGGGACAGACCCCGAGGCGGAGCCAGCAGGCGCCTGTCCCGCGGCAGGGCTAGGGCGGACGGGTGGTCTAGGGCCTCTGAGGCGAGCAGCGGCCGACGAAGGATCCCGCCCTCTTTCTCCCGGCAGAGCCAGGGGAAAAAGGAAACATCTCCTAGGGCACCATTTTTTATTTTAAACAAAAATAACTGAAGGCATATTCTGAAGAGAGGGCAGAGCCAGGTTACCACTTATCACGCATCTGGTTTTAACAGATCAGAGTCCAGGAGAGCTGTTCGAAGGAGCAAGAGAATGTTAAAAAATACCTCCTATGAGGCCCAGGCGACGCGGCGGGCATTGCGTGCCCACCCGCGTTAAGGACTTCGGCTCTGGGCTGGTCTCAGAGGAAGCCAGGAGTTAGGGGTAGCAACAAGAATGCCCCTTCTCCCTCCTCTACCTGATAAGCCGTCGCTTATAACCTGTGGATACAGGAGGGGTAACCGACCTTCTAAGCATGTTTTTTCTCCCTTAATATTACACTGACCTTTAAGAAACATTTTTATTGCCTTCAGGTCAGGAGATCAGGAGGAGGTGCAGCTGTCCAAAGAGTAAACAGGCTACAGTTGGAAAGACTCAACCGCATCAGAGCACATACAATGGGTGGGAGTCCTTCGTGGAGTTAACATTAATTAGGAGCTGCAGTTGCTTCAGGAAGAACTTGGAGTAGCCCATACACATGGTTAATTTCATGTGTGAGACTCATTCAGACTGGAGGTTACATCAACCTTATATTCATTCTTGAAAATCCACCGAAGATATTTTTACACTTGAAATGCCAGTAAAAAAAACCAATTACCCATGCTCTTTTTACTCAGCCATTGATCATATACTTATCCCTCAAATGCTAGGAAAATTCGAAGTGGAATGGACTGTATTTACCTCCCTTTTTGATGTCTGAGCTTATATAACTCGTGTATGTTTTTAAGGTCCTAGACGGAGTATCCAGTTTGTTATAATAATACACAGATTAAATTCACAAGAGCCCCAGGAACATATTCATCAAAACAGCACACACTTGTTTTAAATTCCAGCTGTTAGATTTGTTTGATAGTGACAGACAGGCACGGACTAGTATTTATGGAAAATAAACATTTTACCCCCTGCTTTAGAAGTATTTTCTTAGGTCTCAGTTTTAATAAGAGCAAGTACAGTCAAGAATCCAGAAGGCAACATTCAATTGATTTTTGAAAGCAAGTTGAACATATAAAATTGTTCTTATGAAAAATTACTAAAACTTAAATGGTCAACAGACTATAAAATTTAGAGAAAAGCAAATATTACTAAATGAATGAAAAGCATATTTCTCCAAATAGCTTTTGATCACATGCAACAGGTAAATGAAAAATAAATTCATAATTTGATATTTACATTTTGAATACCACAGAAGTCATAAAGAATACATATATTTTTTCCCTTTTTTTAGAACGAAGGTTCTCTTTTCAAAAACATGAAAAGGAAAAATAAGTAAGCTCTTTTTAAAAGTTAAATCTAACCAGAAACTTAAAATTTCACCACCAAAACGTTCTTTGAAGACATAGCTCATAACGCAGTTCAAAACATGATTACACAAGAACATGTTTGCCCCCTCCGTATCGTAAAGTAAAAACATTTCACTAAATTAAATGTGAATGAAAATATTGTGAAAGTGAGTTTACGTTTAAAAAGTTGGATTTGCTTGGCAGGAAAAGAAAAACCTGTTAGAAAGAAACAGTTGCATTTAAAATGGATGATCTGACACCTTCCGGTTTCTTAACACAAAATTATGTTCCCTTTAAAAGAAAAAATGTAAATGCTCTTTATACCATGCAATAATTCCCACATATTTAAAAAATAATCCGCCATTCATCTTTCAATTGGAAATCATACACCTTTAAATGCCATATACGGATTGGACCAAAAGAAATGAACTATATCAACTGTCATAATTACTGAAGATGATTCAGTGTAAACAGTATTTTCTCTACTACTCAATGCATTTTTCTAATAATAAGTATTAAGTCATTAAAGATTCTGGCTTATATTTCCATCCTATATATAATTGCAATCACTTTTTAAAAATAAGCATTCTTTTCCATGGAATACCTGTTAAAAATAAACCTCAAGTATCCTGGTGCACATGAAGCCTTTGAGTGGAGTACACAATCATGAAACACTTGGAGATTTCCAGAAGAACCCCAGCACTCATTTCCGTATTCCTCGTCTCCAGTCCTCATTTTGTCGGCCCAGTAAGGCTCCACCGGGCCCAGATCCTCCCCCCCACACCCACCATTGTACTCGTTACACACAGGGGAAATTATGAATGGTTCTCATGGCCAAATGCGGGCAGAAAAGAAGCAGAAAGAGACTCGAGCAATTTTTCGAGTGCAAATACCACCTAGGGGTAACGCAGAGCGGTCTTCCTGTTTTAAGAGTCCCAAGTTCTCCAACTAAAATTCTTTAAATAAAAGTACCAGCCTACCCCACTCCTCCTCCTCCTCTGGAAACTACAGGAAGAAATGGTTTCCGTTTAAATACCGACTTTTCCCACTCTGAATTCTCGGCTCCGGCCTCCGAGGCCCGGGACGCCCCCATCCCCACGCCAGAAACCTCGGCCCCTGCGCTCCCCTCCCCCACCGGTGGCCAAGCCCGCCCCCGGCCTCATTGATCCCGGAGCCTTTTCTGAATCGCGCAACCAATGGCAAACGCGAAGCCCAAAGCCACCGCGAGCGCAGGCGGAGGCGGAGGAGGTGTCGCCCAGACACCCGCCCAGGACGCCGCGGGCTCCCATCCCCCATCCCCCTGGCTCGGGGCCGCCCCACTTCCCCGGTGCCCGCGACTGTAAAGGGTGCACAGGGTGGGGCGCGTCTGCCCGCCTCTCCCGCCCGCACCCATCCACCCAGACACCCCCTTATTGCGTTTCCGTCCCTGCCAGCCCTGGGAAGGTGCTCGCGGCTTTGCCGAGGTTACACTTGTGTCATCAAAGCCACAAGGCGAGTTCGGAATGGGGACTCTTTGGCTTTGTTAATTACCTCTTTTTAAAAATCGAACATTGAAAACTCCGGTAAATAGAGCTGAGGAATTGCCTAGTTAGCACCCCGACTCCTATCTCATTTAAAAAAAAAAAAAATCAATATTTCTCCCCTCCCCCTCCCCTCCCCCTCCGGATCCGCCCCGACCAGATAACCCTTTCTAAACTCCGTGGTGACAATCTGCTCCCCCGGCCGCGCTCCCCTCCATGCCTCGGCTGCGGCTCCTTTAGCATTTTCCGCCCCTCTTCCTCCTCGCCTTCTCACGGTCCCTCGCCCAATCTCGTTTCCCCTCCCCCTCTTCCTCCTCCTGCTAGCTCTTTTTTTCCTGCGAAGCCCACTCTAATTGAGGCGCTGGGATTCCTCACGTGAGACGTTGATTTGTAGTTTGAACACGTGGCTCATTCAAAAAGCCGGACACTCGGAGCGGATTTTTTCCGCCTCCTGCGCCTTCCTCCCTCCACCCCTTCTCCCCTCCCCCCTGCCAGTCACCCTTCTGGGTTTTTTATGGGGAGGCGGCGCCTGCCCTCACGTAGTGTGATATTTTCACAGTCCGCTGGCCGATGCCAGAGGGGTTGGGGAGTAAGAGACAAAAAGTAGTTTCCCCCCCTCCCTCCTCTCCTCCTTTTTCTCGCTAATCCCGCCTCCTCCTCCGAGTTAGGAAGACTCGTTGATGCGTTTGGGTTGTAGCAAGGCTTTTTCTTTTCTTCTTTTTTTTTTAATACCTAGAAAAGGAAAAACAGAAACCCTCGGATCTGATTTTTCGCTCCTCGTTCTTGTCCTTGGTTCTTAGTGTGTCTGTATTTTAACGGCGAGAAGAGAAGGGGAACAAAACCCGCCGGATCCATCCATCGCTGTGGGTGGTTTTAATTTTTCGTTTTTCTCTTAATTTTTTTAAACAACCGCTCTTCACAATGAACAAACTGTATATCGGAAACCTCAGCGAGAACGCCGTCCCCTCGGACCTAGAAAGTATCTTCAAGGACGCCAAGATCCCGGTGTCGGGACCCTTCCTGGTGAAGACAGGCTACGCGTTTGTGGACTGTCCGGACGAGAGCTGGGCCCTCAAGGCCATTGAAGCGCTTTCAGGTGGGCCCCGGCCGGGCTCCGCCGGGACGCCTGCCCAGCTCCGCGCCTCTTGCCCGGGCCTGCCGGGGTCGGGCCGCGGCTGACACGGGGTTGTCCACACAGGGCCCCGGCCTGGGCGGGCGGGGGAGAGGGGACGAGGCCCGGGCGCCTGCACGCGTGGGTCGGGGCCCTTCTCCCAGCCCGGGCGCCTACCCGGCCCCCGCGGCTCCCCTCCCCCGCCGGGCTTTGAGGGCTGAGAGCGAACGCGCTGTCAAGAAAGCCCCGGCGCGGGCTCGGAGGGGAGGCGTGGGGGACTGTGTGGCGCCTGGGAGCGGGGCTGGAAGGGGGGGTGTGCTCGCTCCGCGCCCCGCCCGGGCCCAGGCGCGTGCTCCAGGCTCCGGCCCGCCGGGCCTTGCTTGGGGACCGAGAGCGAACGCCTGTTTCTCGCTCCTTCCTTCCTCTCCCTGCCGGTTATTTGTGGTGTTGGTTCGCTGCCTCCCCTCCCGCCCCAGACCCGGGCCGCGGGAGAACTCAAAGTGGCCTTGACCCGGCTGCCGAACGAGGCCGCGGGTGGTGCCTAGCACGGGCGGCCCCGCGCTTCCCCTCAACCTTGCGGGAGGCGGGCGAGGGCGACCCGGGTTATTTGTTCGACCTTCCCGCGTACAACGAGCTAGAGGGGCAGGTGGGCGCGGGCGACCACGGGTCGCCTCGGAGCGAGTCCCGCTGTGGCGCCGGGCTGCCAGGCTTCGGGCCGCGGCCTCCGGGACTGGTGGGGAGCGCTCGGCGAGGGCGGGGGGCCGTGCGTGGCGGGGAGGCGCGCGGGGGTGGGACGCCCGGGGGAAGGCTGTGTTCAGGTCCCACTCCGAGCCACATGGCTTTCGGGGTGGCGGGTGCTGCGCCGTCCCTCGCGCGCTGTGCAGTCTGTGCTGAGCTGCGCCTCTGGACGTTCGCTCTTGCCGCTCCTGCCTTGCGGTCCTCGAGCCTTTCCCGCCGCTCACTGCCAGTTCCCGGCGGGCCTGGGCTTGAACCCGGGAGAAGGGCCTGGGCGCCCCCTCCTGAAGAAAGCCCACGTAGCCCCTTCCCCCGAGCTTGTCTTCTGGAGTCTCTGGGGAAGCGGACGGGGTTGGGGGGGGCGGGTAGAGTGTTCCCGAAGTAGTGGGTCAGCCAGTTGATCCCCCTTCCCACCCATCTGTAAGTTACACACACGCAGCCTCCAGGGGCTCAGCTTCCCACGCGCGGGGCCGGTTTCTCTCTCGGCTTTGAGCCACGTCCGGGTGTCTTTCGGGGTCTCAGGAGGCCACTCGTGTCGCTGCTTAGGCTGTGCGGGTCCTTCGGGCCCAGAGAGCCGCTAAACCGGGCCAACTGCTCCTCCACCTCTTGTGTGTCCGCAGGTAAAGTGGAACTGCACGGGAAACTCATAGAAGTTGAGCACTCGGTCCCCAAAAGGCAAAGGTGAGCTTACTTATTATGTTCTCATTGATTCTGTTCTCAACCATTGGGAGGAGAGACTCAACACAGCTGAAAACAACTTTTCCTTTTACTGTTATTGGGTTGCTGTATGACTTGGCGTTTCTCGTCTTTTGCCCTAAAGTTTCTGGCAGGTGTGTGTGTGTGTGTGAGTGTGAATGTGTGTTGGTACTGCTGTGAAGGAATAGACGACTTGTCTGTGGCCCCTGCCACTGGATTATTGTTACTGGTAATAAAGTCGCTTAAGGAAGCTCTCACAGCTACATGTTCTCCGGCAGAGTAGGTCAAGTTGCTGCAACAGGAAATCAAAGTCTCAAAGGGCAGTTTCTGGGCATCTGTGGGAATTAGGAGGCAATGGGTGACCGTTCCAGCCCGCCGCCCCCCACCTGAAAGTGCAGGATAGGCGGAAGCAGCTGCAGACACGCGCGGGTGTGGCGTGCCTTTCCTTCTCTGTCCCGAGTTGGCGGCGACGAGTCTGAGAGGCCTGGGAGGCCGTCCGCACATCTGAGAGGAGAAGAATTTGCCTTTACCCTGGTAGCTCGCCCGCCGGGATTGGAACACGTGAGTGAACGCCTGGGCTTCTCCTGCCCAGAAGCGCCTTTCAGTCACTGCAAGTAAGACAGCTTTCTGCAAACCCGCCTTTGTCTCCAGGCCTTCCCCCCACTCCCCCCCAACGCCCCCATTTAAAAAATACTTTTGCTTACAGATAAGCACCAAGAGATGGAGAAGGCTGAAGATTTTTGCTACTTAAACAAGGGGGATTGCACTTTTCGGAAAGCATATGTAGTGTGTCAGTTTACAGAATGTTTGGAGACTGTGTTTTAATCTCTTAAGTATTTTGGAGAAATGGCTCCCTTCTCCAGAGCAGGCCAGATCCCGGCTCTGTAGCTCTGACTTGAAAGGCTCTGCTTCCTCCCGGTGGTGCTGGTGTTGGCTTATGCGTTGCTGGGCTTTGCAAGGTGGGGTTAGTTTCTTCCTTTCCCCCTCCCATCCCCCACTCCCAACCTGGGCCAAGTAGTAAGCTGGAAGTTAATTTAAACTAGGGCAGCCAGAGCGTCTGGTTAGATATTGGTGAGGGTGTGTACGCTGGAGGGCGGAAAGGGTTTGCTGTGCATTTCCCTGGTGCTTGGCTGGGAGAGATGGCTACCTAACAGGTCATCCTATGCCTATTATTATTTTTTTAATTTATTTTTAAATTATTTTACTTTATTTTAAAGAGAGTTTCTTTTTTAGTTTCTTTTTAAAATTAATTAATTAATTTTTGGCTGTGTTGGGTCTTCGCTGCTGCATGCAGGCTTTCGCTGGTTGTGGCGAGCGGGCTTCTCATTGCGGTGGCTTTTCTTGGTGCGGAGCACAGGCTCTAGGTGCACGGGCTTCAGTAGTTGTGGCACGTGGGCTTCGGTAGTTGTGGCTCGCGGGCTCTAGAGCGCAGGCTCAGTAGTTGTGGAGCACAGGCTTAGTTGCTCCACGGCATGTGGGATCTTCCCGGACCAGGGATCGAACCCGTGTCCCCTGCATTGGCAGGCGGATTCCTAATCACTGTGCCACCAGGGAAGTCCCTATGCCTATATATTTTTTTAATTTATTTATTTTTGTCTGCGTTGGGTCTGTTGCTGCGTGCGGGCTTTCTCTAGTTGCGGCGAGCGGGGGCGACTCTTCGTTGTGGTGCGCGGGCTTCTCCTTGCGGTGGCTTCTTTTGTTGTGGAGCATGAGCTCTAGGCGTGCGGGCTTCAGTAGTTGCAACACGCAGGCTCAGTAGTTGTGGCGCATGGGCTTAGTTGCTCCGCGGCATGTGGTATCTTCCTAGACCAGGGCTCGAACCCGTGTCTGCTGCCTTGGCAGCCTGATTCTTAACCGCTGCACCACCAGGGAAACCCCCTATGCCTATTTTTAGATTGAGCTCTCTTCCAGGTAAAGCACTTTTACAAATTGTGTTTTTGTTTGCCAGCCTGTTTGGATTTTTGTGGATTTTTCTCTTCATGTACTTAATTTTCATCAGGATAGTTGGAAAGGGATTTGGCGTGGCCAGATTTAATTCTAGTTGGGAATTTTGGTAGGGGTCAAGTTATTTTATATAGCAGAATGGAGTTCTCTTTTAAAAGCTTCTAAAACAATAGAACGTGTACTGAAAACTATCTAAATTGATCTCAGTTTAATAAACAATTGAAAAATTGCGGGAGAAGTCATAGCTCCTTAAAAAAAGGTTAAAGGCATAGTCTGAATTGTTTACCTACTGGAAAAAAATGTAAGCACATTCTTCAAATTCTAATTGGTTTCATGTTTAGCCACTGTATCTTAATTTTCTTCAGATGTTGAATAAGAAATAGGCAGATGGTTGTGTTGAAGGACAGGCATTTTAACATTTGAGAGTTTCTAAATTTAAACATTAAGTGTCTTGACCTGTGTGTAAATGCAATAACTTTGCTTTACTCTCCTGATTTTCCTTCTCCAGGCTAGTGTGAATTTGTCCCCCATGTGTAGGGAATTAAAAACATTGTCTGGTTAATAGACTGCCTGTTTTATTCTTAAAGGCTTTTGCCCAACCTAAAAACATACTTAGTTTACTTGTTACTTTATGGCAAACAGGAGTTGCTGCTTAGGAAATCACATAAAGTAAAATGTTACCAGTGGCAGAAAGTATTTATCAATGGAAACTTCTTCAGTTTATTAACAATGTAGATTAAATTTTGTAGCTGATTTGCATTAGCATTAAAATGCTGAGGATTTTGAATGTTATTGTCTTACTAGCAAAGTAAATAGGAGTGAGTACATTGGAGACAATTTTTTTTTTTAACTGATTTAGAGAGCAATCAAGTAAGTCCTTTGCTTGTACAGAAATGGCTAAAAACAACAATAGAGCTTGCTTTCTCTGCCAGGGGATTTTTAAAAAAAATTTTTAATTTTAATTTCACTTATTTATTTTTGGCTGTGTTGGGTCTTCGTTACTGCATGCGGGCTTCTCTTCATTGCGGTGTGCGGGCTTCTCATTGCGGTGGCTTCTCTTGTTGTGGAGCGTGGGCTCTAAGGCATGTGGGCTCAGTAGTTGTGGCTCGCGGGCTCTAGAGCGCAGGCTCAGTAGTTGTGGCACACGGGCTTAGTTGCTCCGCGGCACGTGGGATCTTCCTGGATCAGGGATCGAACCTGTGTCCCCTGCGTTGGCAGGCAGATTCTTATCCATTGCGCTACTGGGGAAGCCCTGCCCAGGGAGATTTGCCGGAAATCTATGTCACAATTTTGTTCTAACTGAACCTTGGAACTGTGTTGTAGTTTTCCTTATCTGGACTGTTCCACTGTCTGAATAGGCTTTGGGAGAGGGCAGAGAAGGCACCTTCGTGATCCACATGCCCAGCACCTATAGGAGGGTCAAGAGGTGGTACTGGTGACAGTGAATTGAATGCCACGGACCAGCCTTTGCCAGTGAGCCTGCTGGACTTCTGGGTGGAGTTCTTTGTGCTTAGCAGTCATTGCATTCCATCCCATCATCATGTGGGCACCTGAGGCAGGCATACCCACATATGCAGCAGTGACCTTTATACCTGCTGTGCAAGGCATGTTGGGAGCCCGGTGCAGAAGAATGCTTATGGCAGCACTCTGAGATGGATCAATGGGCTTGCAGCAGCTAAACAGGGGAGCAGGCCCAGGGGGTGATTTGATGCGTGGTAGGATGGCCCAACTCTGACGGGGAGCAAAGCTGGGTGGGACCATTTCAGGAAGGGGCATTGTTGAGTTTGGTTCAGACCAAGCCTAGCTGCTGATTACCCAAGTCACAAGGGAATGTGGAAGGAATGTTGCTTTTCTGCATTCAGATACCCCCCAGTTGGGGAAGATTATAGCAGTGCTTCACAGAGTTTGAGGTCCCGTGCATCCAGAGTGAAGAGAAGATTGCACTGAGTACCAGTGATAGTGTTGTACTTTTTGTTCCAGATATAAAAGATACAGCACATGAAGACTTGGCTTCACTCTGGAGGTATAAGCTTTAAAAAAAAAATTTCCCTCCCTCCTTGGGGGTGAGGGTGGGTGTGAAAATTGTTTTGACTTTGGAAGACGGTGGCTGACTTTGGTTGGAAGAGTCACTGGTATCTTGGGGAACCTTGGTGTGCCCCTATATGATTTTGTAAATAGCGCCGATTTCCTTTTTGTTATGTTGTGGGCTTTGGGCATGGGAGAGGTAACAGGAAAGTTGCTGACGCTGGGGAACTGAGCGGATGGTGGTTTAATTCGTTTTCCATTACTTTTTTAAATTATGAGAATTTGTGTATTTTCCAGCTTTTTCTAGCTTAAACTTCCTCATGATTTAGCTCTTGGCCTTGATTAGAATTGTACGTAGCCAAAACATATTTGAATGAAAGAGAAAAAATAGTGGGATATCATAGTTAATATTTTTCCAGGAAGGATCCGTTAAAACAGACTGTGGTGCCTAAGCTCAAATGTCTTTGTTTCTTGCTTCCTTAAAATTAAAAAAAAAAAAAAAAAAAGGAAATAAAATGAACAGCTTATTTCCGTATTAGAATCTTATGTTTAGCATATAAATGGGGTAGAGCATGTATAAAAATTACTGTGGTTTTAAATATATCTTACTTTAAATGGCCATTTAAAAGCTAGTGCTGCCTTTTAAAAGCTGTTAAGTATAGAATAGGATGGTGCCATGACTAGCCATGTGCCCATTAGCCAGGGCATAAGACCCTGTTGTCTCAGGACGGTAAAAGCTGTTTCTAATGCTAAATATTTTAACAGGTATGCCCTTGGTTTATCAGTGGTGGTACAGGTGAATCTTGTGAATTAGGGAAATTTCTCAAACATGCATAGCCCTGAGATTCTGAATGTTAGGAAACTTTCACGGCTGGTAAAGAATCATAGGCAAGGTTATCTTTGCAGTGCTCGGTTTAAGATCAGTAATGCATGACTGCTTAAGTGGTTGTAGCCAATGAGATTTTTCTTGATTTCACGTTGTTTTCTCAGTACGGTTTGAGAAAGTTTTCTCACTTTTCTTTCTCACTTTATTAGAATTTTAAAAAAATGTTGATAAGTAGCTTCTGTGTGGCTGTCCATGATAACAAGGAAGACGTTATGAAAACGTGACATGTGCTTGGAGCCAGTGGGAACTGAGAATCTTGGCTTCTGTTTCTGGTTTCCTTTTGATTTGTGTGATGACTTACATTCTCTGTTCACGCCAAATGCCATTATAATAAACTAACAGGAGGCATATTTTGTTCTGAGTTTTGCATTCTGCTTGAAATAAATGAGTTACCAGCTAAGGTTTAAAAATATATTTTGGAATTGCAGAGAGCTGGGCTTTTCCCTGTAAGGAACTTGACTTGTATTTCTTTTCTGTAGTATGGTAGTTCAGTTGCTTTTGCACGTGTACCTCTTTTGGGCAGTCAGCAAGAGGGACATGATCTTTGCCGTACTTTGAAATGCTTTTGTGAGCCACACTATTGTAGTTCATGTGTTGTTATAGGTCTGGGATTTTGTATTAAAGTGAAGCTGTTGAGCCACCTTGATATATATTTTGAAGCAACTCCATTTTAATAGTCTTTAGCAGCATTCAGACAGCAACTTTTCTAGCAGTAACTAATTTTGAAAAGTGAATTATCCATTCAGGAACGCTGGTGGTTGGTTTCGTCTGGGAGGAAGGAGAGAGTCTGTGCTATTCTTAGCTGAGTTTCCTTTATCAACTGTTGACTCTGATTCAAGCTTCTAGAGTCATAAGACAGGAGGTGGCAGTGTGGGAGCAGTGACCAAGGGATAGGATTGGCATTTTTATTTTTAAAAATTTTTATTGAGTTATAATTTACATACCATACAATTCACTTGCTTTACTTGTGCAATTCAGTGATTTTTGGTATATTTACAGAGTTGTGTAACAGTCACCACAGGCATAGAAGTTTTTGTTGTTGTTTTTGTTTTTGTTTTTTTTTTGGCCACATGGCATGTGGGATCTTAGTTCCCCGACCAGGGATTGAAGCCGTGACCCCTGCATTGGAAGTGTGAAGTCTTAACCGTTGGACTGCCAGGGAAGTCCCTGGATTGGCATGTTTACTTAAGATCTCTGCCCCATAAATCTGATGTTTACAAATGGGCTTTGACTACAGAGTTTTGCTTGAAAGCTGGTTGCAAACAGTTTTCGGTGTTCTATTAAAATTTATCATGGTCTGAAATTGCTGTTTGGTAAGTATTTGGTAAATAAACACAGCTATAATAAATATCAATACAGTATAGGAATTTTGTTTCCCTGAAGGGGAGTCCATAGTACATAAATTATGTGTTTGAGAGAATTATGCTGAGGCCATTTAACTTGATTAGGAAAAGGTTTGAAATTATGGAATTATTGTTTCCTCAAACCAAACTTTGAAATGAAAAAAAAAATCCTGTTAAAAATCTAGTGGAACTCTAAGCTGAACGAGGCCTGAGTCCTTAGAATATCGGCCATTATCACTTAGTTGTTTAGGATGTTGATTCCATTGTCATTATGATGTTTCAGTTCTCTATCGCAGCCCTCTGAAAACTGGTGGCTCGGAACAACAGCAACTTACTTTTTCCTGTGGTCATATGGGTCTGTTAGGTGGTTAGTTCTCTTCCACGTGGTATCATTTTGAGTCATTTACTAAGCTGGGCTAAAAGGTCCAAGAAGACTTCACTCACATGTCTGGCCTCTTGGTGCTTATCCAGGTCATCTTTCTCTACTCGGTATCTCATCACTCAGTAGTGGCCCCTGGCTGGCTACCGCAAGTGAAATCAGAAGCTGCGGGGCCTCTTAAAGGCTAGATGCAGAATTGGCACGTTGTTGCTTTTAATCCCATTCTACTGATAAAGGCAGGCCACGAGGCCAGGACAGGTTCAAGGGGGATGTGGAAATAGCTTCCCTCTCTTGATGGTGGAGTGGCATGCATGTACACAGAGGAGGAATTGATGGTGGCCATCTTTGTAGATCTTCCACAAATTGAAGGAGGGGAGTGTTTAGGCTTGAAAATACTTAGAACATAAAATACCTGAAAATAGCATTTAGCGCTAGAAATGGGGAGCCAGTCCCCTTGTAATATGCTGGTAAGAGAGCATGGTGTTAACTTTTGAGGTAACGAGTAGTGGTCAGTCTCTGTTTATTTCTACAGAACAGCTAATAGGGTTTGCTGATGGATTGGATGAGAGGTGTGAGAAGAGGAAAGGATGACAAGGTTTTTTGACCAGAACAACTGGTTGGAAGGTGGTGCCATTGACCCAGATGGAGAGTATTGTGAGACAAACAGGTTCTTGGGTGGAAGTCAGGAGCTTTACTTTTGGCATATTTTGTTTCTAATGCCTATTAGAAATGTAAATGATGACGTCAAGCAGGTAGTTGGATATATTGGTCTGGAGCCCAGGAGAAGGTAGGAAGCGGAGGTGAGCATCAGAGGCTTCATTAGCTTGTAGTATTGAAATCATGGAACTGGACAAGATCATCAAGGAACTGAGCCTGGAGCTCTAGGAGGAAGGAAGGACCAGCAGAGGAGAGGGAAGGAGGTCAGTGATTAGCGGAAGTCAAGCACAGCGAACTGTTTCTGGGAGAGAAGTGAAGAAAGCCTGTGGAGAAGGAAAGTAATCAACTGTGTAGAGTATCACTGAGAGTTTGTGCTTTAGATGGATGAAAAAGTGAGTGGGAGCGGTGTTAAGTCTCAGCCTTCTGGCTGTGCTGTAAATAAATGGAGAGCGATTTACAAATTTTGGAGCAACCTGGAATACAACCTTTCATCCAGAATTCATTTATTAGGCTCTTAGTTTTTTTTTTTTTTTATGTTCCAGAAACATCTATAAGTATGTTCTATTTATAAGTTGCTAGAGATGGAAGCGGCTCCTAAGGTTAGTAGATCCTCCTCTTGTTCAGTGGACAAGACTTGTTGGTAACAGTTGACCTACCCTCTGGCGTCTGTTTTCACCCTTCTGGTGACTGTGAGCTCACTTTCCCGTGGACAACCCATTCTGCTTTTTATTAGTACATATTTGGTTCCAAAACAGTGCAAAGTCCAGTGCTTCTATGCGCTTGTCTAAATACTTGATTGAAGACAAGCAAAGGCTGAAACTAATGGCCACAATATTTTTGAATATTATGGGCGAGGTTTAAAATACTTTAATCACTTTGTTATTTTACTATACTTGAATAAAGCATTCCGTCCATTTTATTAATAAAATTTAAGTTATAAGAAATATAAGAAACCCTTGAAGTGCCCTAAATTCTCTCATTTTTGCATATTAAAAAATCTGGTCCTTGGTAAAGTAGCCTTCTTCTCAAATTATGAATGCTGTCTTTGGCCACAGGAGTCACCAAAACAAGGTGATAGGTTAGAGCACTTCGTTTTGAGACAGGTGACTTGGTCTGAATAACTCTTTTAAGACTTTCTTTGTCTATGCAAGTCCTTTAATTAATAGAATGCTACCTTCAGAATGTGTTAAACACCTACTATTTTAAGAGAGAAAACTAATAAAAATGAGATAGCACAATAGGGTTTTTTAAAAATGGTATTAGTTGCTTTACCAAAGGATTTTCCGTAAAGCCCTGGGAGAAGAAGTGACTTGCCCATGGCACTGCAGGTGATTAGTAGAACCTATTTCCAGGTCCTGTGACTCTGCCCTGTCTTCATTTCTCCCATTTAAAGTTGTCAAATCCTCAAAAAGTAGCTTACACAGCAGCCTGATCTTGTTTGCAGTGGCAAGTTGGAGCAGAGATGTCCTGTTTCTTTCTTTCTCTGAAGAAAAAAGAAATCTTGTTTGGCTTCTTTGAAGGGTTGATTTATTGTCTTCCTGCAGGAAAAAGACGGGTACAGGTAGTCTGGAATCCGGGGCTTACTGCAGAATAAAAATATCCGGACATCCTGTTTTAAGACAGAAAATGAGACTACTTTTTCCTTGAAGGTTTTTTTGTTTTGTTTTCTTAAGCAGCTTCATCTTAATATAAATGAATTGCAGGGAAGTTGGAGGGGGCCTAAGGAGATATGAGAGTAGAACAGAGGGCATGAGGAGGTAGATGCCATGGCTTTATCCTAGGCAGGTGATTGTGATTCACAGCATGTGTTTTAGATGGCAGAGGAGGTAGAGGTGTCCTGTGTGGAGTCCATGGTGCCTGGTTGTCCCGCCTTGTTACCAAGTTTAGTAGGATCCTGCCTTGCGGAAAGAAGTCTCTTAAACTTGGAATACTAAGGATTGGGAGAGAGTAGGAGGGGGAAATCGTACTGAAACATATATATATATATATTTTTTTTTTTTTGTGGTACGCGGGCCTCTCACTGTTGTGGCCTCTCCCGTTGCGGAGCACAGGCTCCGGACGTGCAGGCTCAGCGGCCATGGCCCACGGGCCCAGCCGCTCCAAGGCGTGTGGGATCCTCCCGGACCGGGGCATGAACCCGTGTCCCCTGCATTGGCAGGTGGACTCTCAACCACTGCGCCACCAGGGAAGCCCGTACTGAAACATCTTGATGAGGAGCCCTGATGCTTGCCTCATGTGCTCTTGTTGAACTGAAGGGTGTAGCCAGAAGAATGTTACATCTGGGTTTGAATCCCAGCTCTACTTTCTGAATTCATGATGATAAATGTTTAAGGATGAGGAAATCAAATCTGGGAGGTTAGAATGGAAAGGATGCCTCATAGGATCCTGGGGATGTGTATAAAGCATCAATAGAGCATCACCCAGTAGTCACTCCCATGGCAGCTGTTACATTTTTTCCTCTTGAGATTCAAATGTGAAGGCTGGATGTATATTACATTTGGTGGTGATAACAGAAATATGAAAAATTTTTGTTCTGTTTGGGATGTGGGCTCATAAAAGTAGAAATCTTTGGGTGGTGTCTTTTTGTTTTTATCTTCATTGAGTATGTATTACTTAAAAAAAATTAAGATATAACCTAGGTATGATAGAGTATATGAATATTAAACATTTTGATGAATTCTTAACAAATGTATACATGTAAATTAATTCGAAACACATGAATTATGAAAATGTGAAAATATTTGTTCTTTAATCCTCCCTATCCCCATGTATTTCCCATGTCTTATAGCTGGTAACTTGGTATATTAGTTTTCAGAAATTTTTCTGTGCATGTATCCACACTTTTTAATTTAATAATCAAATCATACTGTTTATTTTTTGTGCTTTTACTAAATAATGTATCCTGAAGAATCTTCAGTGTAGGTGCAAATAGTTCACTCTCCTTAAACCAAGTTGCATTGCAACAATATAAATAGTTGCAACAATTTAAATGTTCTTTTCATAGTGATTTCAGTGGAGCATAAGTATATGTATGTCAAAGGACTCTTGGTTGGATATATATATATTTTTAATAAATGTATTTATTTTTGGCTGAGTTGGGTCTTTGTTGCTATGTGCGGGCTTTCTCTAGTTGTGGCGAGCGGGGGCTACTCTTCGTTGCTATGCGCGGGCTTCTCATTGCAGTGGCTTCTCTTGTTGCAGAGCACGGGCTCTAGGCGCATGGGCTTCAGTAGTTGTGGCGTGGGCTTCAGTAGTTGTGGCACGTGGGCTCTAGAGCGCAGGCTCAGTAGTTGAGGTGCACAGGCTTATTTGCTCTGTGGCATGTGGGATCTTCCCGGACCAGGGCTCGAACCCGTGTTGCCTGCATTGGCAGGTGTATTCTTAACCACTGCACCACCAGGGAAGCTTGGTTGGATATTTCTCTAAGGTAAATTCTTAGACTGAAAATTGCTATGTCAAAAGACATGCACATTTAAATTTGGAAGTGCTCTGCCGAAAACGTAAGTTTACTTTTATTTTTATTTTTATTTTTTGCGGTACGCGGGCCTCTCACTGTTGTGGCCTCTCCCATTGCGGAGCACAGGCTCCGGACGCACAGGCCCAGCGGCCATGGCTCACGGGCCCAGCCGCTCCGCGGCATGTGGGATCTTCCCGGACTGGGGCGCGAACCCGTGTCCCCTGTATCGGCAGGCGGACTCTCAACCACTGCACCACCAGGGAAGCCCATAAAACGGTCTTTTCAAGCATGGAGGACTGTATCATTCTAGGAACAGCCTTATTCTTTCTACTATGGATGTTCTGCTGACTCTCACAAGTTTAGGTCCCGATTCATTTGTGTCCCTTGCATGTAAAAATTAAGTCAAAAGCTATAAAGATTAAATTCTGAAAACTTAAAGTTCGAATACCTGAAGTTTATGTTCTCTTATACTTACCACCTTGAATTTTGGATCTTACCTCAGAAACTAACAATACTTACTTGCAGTGGGAGCTTTACTAAATAATATTTTGAGGAGAAATTTGATTAAGAATTAGTTTTCAAAGCAAAATAAGCAAAGACAACAAAAAACAACAACAACAAAAAGAATTAGTTTTCAAAACAAAGTCCTACTCAGCTTGCCACTGGAGCTGGGCAGATGATGATTGGCGAGCTTATTTAAGAAAACCTATGATGATGATAGAGTTCTTTCCAGTGATCCCCAAATGTTTACTACTTTTTTAAACTCAGCTGTTCTTACAAAAATGGAGAAGCTCTTGCTTTTCTTTGGAGAGATAAGTGTGGTTGAAAATTTTAATTTCTGTATTTTTGGTGTGCAAATTTACCTATTTCTGCATTGTTTTTGAGTTTCAGAAGTGAATTCATTCCTTATGGCTTATAAAATATTTTTAGTTTAACAAGCATAGATGGAGCACCTGTGCTTGTAGGCAGTTTGATACTAGGTTTCAGGGGCTAGAAAGGTGAATAAGATACTTGTTTTAAAGAAAAGTACATGGAGTATAGTGACTTGTACTGTGTTCTGTGTCCATCCCTGAGTGATACTTTTGTTTTCAGCACTAACAGTGGCTCACAGTGCCAGTGATCCCAGAGGTGGATTAATATCTCTGCAGGTAGAGAAGTGGTAAATACATCATGAGGTATATATGGGATGCCCCAGAAACACAGGAGGCGCATTGGGCTCAGCTGAGTGTTGGTGCAGCCAGCCAGGCATAGGTTCAGAGAGCAAGGCATGTGAAGGCAACTGAGGCTAACTGTGCAGTGGGGATGGGAAAGGCAGAAGAGACAGCAGGAGGCAAGGCATGTAAGTGTGAAATACCCTGGTGTGTGCGGGGGAATGGCAAGCTGTTCGGAATTAGAGAGGCCCGAGTGTGAGGCAGGATTGTGGTGGAGCCTGAGCCCAGAGGGGCAGCAAGGGCACCCCGTGTTCTGCTGGGCTCAGGAGATCTGATTCTTCATGCGTTTAACTTTAGGGGTTCATTCAGTTTAGTTAATGTCATTTAGCAGATGGTTATTTGGGATCATCTCATGCAAGACTTGATGCTTGGGTTAATTTGGGGATCTGCTCACCAGCGATTAGTTCAGCTGCTTTTACCTCTTAAGTGCTTCCTGGAAACGGCTGTGCCCCAGAACGTTACATGGGGCATGGAGCTGTTCCCAGGACACCCTCTGACAGGGTGACTAGGGTAAATCGTGAGAGGCCTAGGAACCCTGTAGTAAGGCTGACTGAGCCTGTGCCGCTTTTTTAAGGTCAGTTATGACAGCCATAGTTTTAGTCAATGGTAATGATCAAACCACCTGGTATTATTTGATTTTATTAAGACATCTCAAATGATATAATGAACCTTTGGAGGAAAATGAGACCCTTCTATGTGCACACACTATTTTTTTTTTTTTTAAGCAAGGCAAGAAAAATTTATTTTTTAATTGTAATTTTTATTTTTTGGCCATGCCCCGTGGCCTGTGGGACTTTTAATTCCCCAGTCAGGGATCGAACTGGGCCCTCTGCACTGAGAGCGTGGAGTCCTAACCACAGGATTGCCAGGGAATTCCCAGGAAAATTTAAACATAAAAAAATGTTCTCTGCCCTGTGGCCTCCCCTCTCCCCGCACTGTGCATTGTGTATCTGCATTAGGCATTGACCAAACCTCCCCCATCAGCAGAAATACCTGCTCAGCCATAAAGAGCAACATTCTCCGAGCGTCAACAAGACAACTCCTAGATCTTCCATTTCTTTCTTAGATCTACTAATTTTTTATTGACGTGTACTTAGTCTTCTATTTTTTTGTCAGTTTAGATGATATCTCCCTCCCTCCCTAGACTAAAATGATGAGATCAGTGTTCTTGTATTACCTTTTACCTTCTTTACCCATTTCTCTCCCAGTTTTTTACTTTTATAATTTTTTTAAAATTGAAGTATAGTTGATTTACAATGTTAATTTCTACTGTACGGCAAAGCGATTCAGTTATACATATACATTATTTTTTATATTCTTTTCCATTATGGTTTATCACAGGATACTGAATATAGTTCCCTGTGCTATACAGTAGGACCTTACAGTTTATCCATTCTATATATAATAGTGTGCATCTGCTAATCCCAACCTCCCACTCCATCCCCCACCCCCACCCCCTTGGCAACCACAAGTCTGTTCTCTGTCTGTGAGTCTGTTTCGTAGGTAGGTTCATTTGTGTCATATTTTAGATCCCACTGTGCACACACTATTAACTGAGCAAAATTAGGGGCAGCAGTACACAAACTGTTGGGAGGGTCAGTGGTATCTTGCTTCGAATCACACAGACGTCAGTTAGAATCCTTGCTCCTCTCTGTGATCCCAGGCAAACTGATGCTACTCTGGATTTCTCCGCTTATCTGTAAATAGGGGCAATAAAACTTATTGCACGAGGTTGTTGGGAATTAAACGGTAATGTTTGTAAAGGACTTCTTGGAGTATCTGACACCTAAGTGGTGGTGTCTCATATTAGTAAACTTGTGTATTTACAAGTGGAGATTGAAAATAAGAGTTGAGTGTATCTACTCCTGCTTAATCCCATAGTTTGCTCTCACATGTACAGATACATAGCAATGTTTCACACTTCTTTGTAGAGTATGAGTTATGCATTGTGAATAAGTTAAGAATTTGTATTAAAAAAAAGTTTGTACTTTATGTCTGGATATGTAGGTCTTAGCATCCCTAAAATGTGTCTAGTTAGGAAATTCTCTTAAGAGAGATCATATTATTTAAAAAAAAAAAGACTAGGAGATAAAGAACTCCTGTTAATCTCAAAAAGGTAGACAACATACTACAAAAATGTACAAAGGATAAGCAGCAGTTCAGAAGGGGTTATCTGAAAGGCCAATCTACTTAGGAAAAGATACCCTATCTCACTAGTCATTAGGCAAATGCCAATTGTAATGGCATTTTTGCCTATCAAGTTGGGAAAAATGAACAAGATTGGTAATACCTGGTGTTGGCAAGAGTGTGTAGGAATGGGCACTCAAACGGCTAGAATGTAAATTGGCAAAGACTTCTTGGCGTGCCATTTGGGAGTATCTGTTAGAACTTAAAATGTGAATACCCTTCAGGTATTATGGAACACAACCTAGTCTTCGTAGTTTTGTGTGGTCTGTAAGCATAGTTTTAATCAACAGTATTGTAAAGGAGTTGAAATCACTAGGCAGGACTTGGTGAAAAGGTCTTTGGGTGGGAGTCCAAAATACATGCAGATAAACTTTTAGGTTTTGTTATATCACTCATTACATTTTAATAGGTATTAGGTAATCTGGAACTTTCACCATTGTCTACTTTCCAAGCAAAGAGGATCCCTAGCCTTAATTTGACTGTCTGGAACATTTTGAATTTACTCATTTTTGAGCTTTAGAGGGTAGATTTTTATAAAAAATAAATTTATTTATTTATTTTTGGCTGCATTGGGTCTTCCTTGCTGCCTGCAGGCTTTCTATAGTTGCAGCGAGCAGGGGCTACTCTTTCTGTGGTGCGCGGGCTTCTCACTGCGGTGGCTTCTCTTGTGGAGCATGGGCTCTAGGCGCACCGGCTTCAGTAGTTGTGGCACGTAGGCTCAGTAGTTGTGCCTCTTGGTCTCTAGAGCGCAGGCTCAGTAGTTGTGGCGCACAGGCTTACTTGCTCCTCGGCATGTGGGATCTTCCCGGACCAGGTCTCGAACCCATGTCCCCTGCACTGACAGGCAGATTCTTAGCCACTGTACCACCAAGGAAGCCCAATTTTTAAATAAAAAAAAAAAATTTATTGGAGTAATTGCTTTACAATGTTGTGTTAGTTTCTGCTGTACAATGAAGTGAATCAGCTATGTGTATACCTATATCCCCTGGCTCTTGGACCTCCCTCCCACTCCCCCCATCCCACCCATCTAGGTCATCACAGAGCACCAAGCTGAACTCCCTGTGCTATACGGCAGGTTCCCACTAGCTATTTGTTTTACACATGGCAGTGTATATATGTCAATCCTAATCTCCCAATTCATCCCACCCTCCCCTTCCCCACCTGTGTCCACATGTCCGTTCTCTACGTCTGTGTCTCAATTCCTGCCCTGCAAATAGGTTCATCTGTACCATTTTTCTAGATTCTACATATATGTGTTAATATACAGTATTTGTTTTTCTCTTTCTGGCTTATTCACTCTCTATAGCAGACTCTAGGTCCATCCACATCTCTACAAATGACCCAGTTTCGTTCCTTTTTATGGCTAATATTCCATTGTATATATATGTACCGCATCATCTTTATCCTTTCATCTATCATTGGACATTTAGGTTGTTTCCATGTCCTGACTATTGTAAACTGTGCTGCAATGAACATTGGGGTACATGTGTCCTTCTGAATTATGGTTTTCTCAGGGTATATGCCCAGTAGTGGGATTGCTGGGTCATGTGGTAGTTCTATTTTTAGTTTTTAAGGAACCTCCATACTGTTCTCCATAGTGGCTGTATCAATTTACATTCCCACCAACAGTGCAAGAGGGTTCCCTTTTCTCCACACCCTCTCCAGCATTTATTGTTTCTGGATTTTTTTTTTCTTTTTTTTTTTTCTTCTTGTTTCTAGATTTTTTGATGATGGCCATTCTGACAGGTGTGAGGTGATACCTCATTGTAGTTTTGATTTGCGTTTCTCTAATAGTGATGTTGAACAGCTTTTCATGTGCTTCTTGGCCATCTGTATATCTTCTTTGGTGAAATGTCTTTTTAGGTCTCTTGCCCAGTTTTTAATTGGGTTGTTTGTTTTTTTTGATATTGAGCTCTGTGAGCTGTTTGTATATTTTGGAGATTAATCCTTTGTCAGTTGCTTCGTTTGCAAATATTTTCTCCCCTTCCGAGGGTTGTCTTTTCATCTTGTTTATGGTTTCCTTTGCTGTGCAAAAGCTTTTAAGTTTCATTAGGGCCCATTTGTTTATTTTTGTTTTTATTTTCATTACTCTAGGAGGTGGGTCAAAAAAGAACTTGTTGTGGTTTATGTCAAAGTGTTTTTCCTATGTTTTCCTCTCAGAGTTTTATAGTGTCCCATCTTACATTTAGGTCTTTAATCCATTTGGAGTTTATTTTTGTTTATGGTGTTAGGTGGTGGTCTAATTTCATTCTTTTATATGTAGCTGTCCATTTTTCCCAGCACCACTTATTGAAGAGGCTGTCTTTTCTCCATTGTATGTTCTTGCCTCCTTTGTCATAAATTAGGTGACCATATGTGCGTGGGTTTATCTCTGGGCTTTCTATCCTGTACCATTGATCTATATTTCTTGTTTTGTACCAATACCATACAATTCCATTAAAAAAAAGGCAAGTAAAAAAAAAAATCTGCAAAGTGCACTAAAGCAAAGCACAGTAAAACAAACAAACAAAAATCCATTGGTCTCTCTTGCATTTTTATCCCGAAGTATTGGGAAACTGTCAAAGTTCAAGGTGGTAGATATTTTTGCTGAAATTCTGATTTTTACTTAAAAGCTTAAATTCAGTCATTGGCAACAAATGCTGTTAGTTTTTCTTGAATTAACTGGTTGATGTTGTTCTCTTTTGAGAAAATGTCCGCCAGACATTCAATCTTAAATAACCACAGTTAGTGTATAGCTCTTTCAAGTAAAAATGGCGCTCTGTGAAATGTGGCTGGTTCACTCTTGCACAGTGCTTTTTCTGCAGACAACCATGTTAGGTAGCCCAAGTGCTTCATGTGTACTGCCCTTCTCTTCACATAGATATTAACAGGATGTGTACTCAAGGGTTATTTAAGAAAATTAATAATTTTTACTGTTTCTTTAAGGACATTTAAAAATGAAATGAATGAACTTTTACTGCAAGTGCCGGTGAAAAATACAATGATTATGAGTACCACAGGTTAGTGCCATGGCCTTGATTCATGCTAAGGTACCAGCCAGTTTACCCACCATTGTTTTCGCACCATCAGGGCAAATGTCGACACGGTGAAAGACCCAAATAACATCTTAGTAGTATTATAGGAATAGTTTTGACTTCTTGTACCTCTTTGAAAATGTCTCAGGGACCGCCCCCCCCCCCCCCCCGCAACCAGGAGTCCACATGCTGTATGTTGGGAATTGCTGCTCTACGGTAATGTGATGTTTGAAATTATTTGGATTAGGTATTCCTGTGAATGTGTATTTACATCATAACACAACAGATGGCAAGAGCAACTGAGGATTTTATTCAACTCCATGGCATGTTAGCCTTGAGAGGGAATTTTACACAAGTCAGTTTGTGAAAAACAGGTGTGGGAAGAGAAAAAAAAAACGGAAAAAAAAAATAAGAAACTAAACACAAAAGAGAAATCTAGGTGTATAAGAGACAAATAGTTAGGGAGCATTTCAACGTGCATGAGCAAAATGAAGTGAGTTTGGGCGTTTGGGCAGCCACAGTTAGGCTTTAAGTTCCTCAAACCAAAGTGAACCCTACATGATGAGTACAAGTCTTGCCTAAGAAAATGAATGGCCTTCAGTACCTTCAGTATGATAACCTCTGGTTATTCCTAAAATGTTAGAGAAAACTAACTAGAATCTAAGAGCACCATCAAAGTTTCATTTGACAGTTTAGATGTTTTGAGGCTGGAAGCTTGTGCTGATTCATTGTATTTGTAAGGATGACCAAGTAAAGAGTCAAGCCTCTGACACATTTCAGCCAGCTTTCCTTGCCCTATGTAAATTAGTTAAATTTAGAAAATAACTAGTTTTCTTCTCTCAGGCAGTGATTTTTTTTTTTTAATTTAATTAATTAATTTATTTTTGGCTGCGTTGGGTCTTTGTTGCTGCACGTGGGCTTTCTCCGCGTGTGGGGGATACTCTTTGTTGCGGTGCTCAGGCTTCTCATTGTGGTGGCTTCTCTTGTTGCGGAGCATGGGCTCTAGGCGTGCGGGCTTCAGTAGTTGTGGCGCGCAGGCTCAGTAGTTGTGGCTCACGGGCTCTAGAGCGCAGGCTTTGTAGCTGTGGTGTATGGGCTTAGTTGCTCTGCGGCATGTGGGATCTTCCCAGACCAGGGCTCGAACCTGTGTCCCCTGCATTGGCAGGTGGATTCTTTTTTTTTTTTTTTTTTTTTTTTTTGTTGGCAGGTGGATTCTTAACCACTGCACCACCAGGGAAGCCCCTAGGCAATGATTCTTTTCTTTTCAAGAATTAAATACAACAATGACCTTTCAAGGTATTTCACAAGTCTTTTCCATTTCTTATATTTTTATTGGTTTGAGAAAGCTTGGTAGCTTGCCATTAAGTTTTCTTTTTTAAATGGCTTTGTTTTGCTGATCTTGGCAGTTTTTAAATGATCCATTCAACAAATTGTTGAGTGTTTATTACATTCCAGCTACTGGTTTAGGTTCTTGGGAGACAGAAGTGAACAGAAGACAAGAACTTGCTCTTGTGAAGCTTAGGGTCTAGGACTGCGCCTGCCCACTAGGGCAGCCACTGGCCACATGTGGCTATCAAGCAGTCGAAATGTGGCTAGTCCAAACTGAGATGTCTGTGTAAAATACACACTGGATTTTGAAGACTTGGTTCAAAAAGAGAATATAAAATATCTCATGGATATTATAATTTAACTATTTATAGGTAAATTATAATGTAATGTATATTTTCAGTTTGTGGAAAAACAGGTGTGGGAAGAGAAAAATAACAACTGGAAAAAATGTTCCTGTTTAATCTTAGATCTGTTGGTGAGTGGTATGCACACTAAAATCAAATGTATCTTAAACTATTTTTCTTTGAGATACTGTATTGTATACAGAACACCCACAAGGATCGAGCAAAACTTGTTTTTTCTATGGTAATTTAAAAAGCTGGAAGATTAAAAAAAAAAACCATAGTATACATGGCAAAGTTTAAACCATTAAAGTGATTGAAATGATCTTTTTCTCCTTCCCCAAATGCACCCACTTTGTAGCTTCTTGTGGTTTTGTTGTGTTGGGGAGGAGACTTGTATACATACACAAGAATCTACGATTGCATACTTTTTAGAAAAGTATAGTTTAGTTCTGCCCCTTACCATTTTGAAGTTTTAAAGAACAGTTTTAAAGGTGCTTTGGAAGCTGGGAGGGGGGGAAATCATGATAATATAGTATGTTCAATACTATTAAAATAGTGGAGTGTTGAGTCAGGAGTAAAGTATATTTACTCATATCTGGGCTGCAGATTCATTAAAGCTTGTTTAAATGTGTTTGTTATGAATAGAATATTAACAGTATGTTACGTTTCATTATTAGTACTTGTTATAGATGATGCTAATTTTCTGAAAACTCCAGCATGTGGTTTACCCCATCATCAGTTACGGAACGAAGAAATGTGTTGTGCAATGTTAAACCAAAAATTAGAAAAGAACAAAAAAGCCACCAAACCTCTGAAAAACCTCAGAGTAGTCCTTTTAAATAGCATGTACATAATGTATTAGATTAACTGGAACTAGTTCAGTGCTCTAAATTTAATTCTGATTTTTTTCCCCCAACTTTTTTGTTTGTAAAAATTTCTTTAAAAATCTTTAAAACCTTTAATTTTACTTTTAATATTTTAGTTTTTTCTTCTTTTAAAATGGTGTTCTTAAACTGCTTTTTTGGATTCCCAAACGGCTGTTTATTTTTAAAGTTAGGGTTTTTCCAGAGAAAACTTATTAAAATACTCTGGAAAATACTGAAACTGATTTGCAAGTTAAAAGATAATAGTTCAGGATTTTAAAGAAGGAAATTATTTTTAGTTTTTAAACTGTTAATATAAATATTTTAAAGTGAAGTTACATTAATAAATTTTTCACAAATGAAATAATGGTGTGTTTTAATTCCAAATGGAAGTCTAAGACATTTAGTGAACATCAGTCTGGCTGATTCTGAATTTATAGACTTGTTTAATAGGTCTTAAATAAACTACATAATTAAATGTTACTAAGCGTCTCATAATAGAATTACAGCTAGTAATTCATTACTGCATAATATATCTAAGATTAGTGGTCTTGAATTTTAAACAATTTATTAAGTTTATTTTAAAATATTACTGTTTATACTGTATAAATATGTAGATCTGACACGTTTTAGTTTTGTGTATGTTAGCTTTTCATATGGGTATTAGTATTTAACTTTTTCAAAACAAGTTTTAAATTTTATTAATTTAAATTTTAACTTTAATTAATTTTATTAAATTAAAATTTCACTAAACTTCTGAATGGTTTGGTCAGATATAAAATTCTAGTTAGCTAGTTTCATTGTAATTTTTAATTTGGTTTAAATACTGCCACTCTAAATCTCTATATTTATCAAAGGACTAGATGGATATTTTTATAACATCAGAATACCTAAAACAAATATTTAACTTTTGATTAAATTTGAAACACTAAAACCTTTTAGAATCTGGAATTGGTCTCAGCAAAGTCTGAGTTTGTGTATGTATATTTCTTGTTATTCCAATAATGAAGAAAACAAAAAATGCTAAGAATTGAGATATTTGAAAATAAAGTTTTAAATTACTGATTGCGCAAAACTTAAAAATTTCCAAGATGCCTTTAATCCAGAGCCAATTGATAATAAATCTTCTTCAAGAGATTGCATTTTCAAACTTCTGTGGCTCATTTGCAGTTTTGTTTTCTTTCAACTTATGTTGAGTCCTGCCAATGACCAGTGTGCCCAGGTGCCAGAGAGACAGGAAAGCGTTAACTTAAAATTTTGAGAGATTAACATTTTATTTATTTACTTTTAAATTTATTTTATTTATTTATTTTTGGCTGCGTTGGGTCTTCATTGCTCTGTGCGGGCTTTCTCTAGTTGCGGCGAGCGGGGGCTACTCTTCGTTGTGGTGCGCAGGCTTCTCATTGCGGTGGCTTCTCTTGTGGCTCACGTGTTCTAGAGCGCAGGCTCAGTAGTTGTGGTGCACGGGCCTAGTTGCTCCGCGGCATGTGGGTTCTTCCCGGACCAGGTCTTGAATCCGAGTCCCCTGCATCGGCAGGCGGATTCTTAACCACTGCGCCACCAGGGAAGCCCACGATTAACATTTTATAGTAATCTTATTAAATTAAGAAAGCAAATTTATAAGAATGATAGGGCTTCCCTGGTGGCGCAGTGGTTGAGAGTCCGCCTGCCGATGCAGGGGACATGAGTTCGTGCCCCGGTCCGGGAAGATGCCACATGCCGCGGAGCAGCTGGGCCCGTGAGCCATGGCCACTGAGCCTGCGCTCCGCAACGGGAGAGGCCACAACAGTGAGAGGCCCGCGTACCGCAAAAAAAAAAAAAAAAAAAAAAAAGAATGATATGTACATTAACATTTTTAGCTATTGTCGTAATTGGCAGTAACTTTAAATGCATAGCTGGGCTGAGTTTTTCAGACGGTCTGCTTAGGTAATTTGCAGTTTCTTGGAAGACATGAGAGCTGTTAAGATTCTGAAATTATATATATATCTATATATATAGAGAGATATATTTAATCTACAGAATTTTAAGGTATGTGTGTTGTTACAAGTAAATCAGATCTGGTTCTGGTTGGTTGTTTTGAAGCTATTTGTTTGACCTCATAACTGTTATGACTCTGAATTTATATAGGCTCTTGGAAAGATAGACCAAGCTGCATATATAGTATTTTTCCTGTTGCTTTTTATGCTTGTATGAGAATGAAGATAGAAATCTGTAGCTAGTTTTAAAAATTTACCCACTACATATTTAAAGCTTTCCCAAGTCCCCAAATACCTAAAGTTATAAACATAGGAGTAAATATTTTAATGACGTCCAGCAGATAAATCTATAGGGAAGGTATTTACTATCCCTAATACTTGTAACTTTTTTTTTTTTTTGGTCTCACCGTGGGGGCTTGTGGGATCTTAGTTCCTCCACCAGGGGTTGAACCCAGGCCCTCGGCAGTGAGAGCTCAGAGTCCTAAACACTGGAATGCCAGGGAATTCCCTGTAACTGATACTCTTACCTTTAAGATGTGTTCCGGATTTCATTATCAGTAGAACATGCTAAATGTAGGTGTATGTGTATGAGGTAGAACCTCTAAGAAAAAAACGTTAAAACTTTGACCTAGGTCTTTCCCCAGCCCTTCTGAAGCCTGTGGTAAAAACAACAAAAACAAAAAACGTGATACGTGAACAGATGGTGGTGAGAGGTGTGTCAGATTCCGGGTGTGCTGCCCCCTGGTGGACGATCTGTCCCTATCGCCTAGGTTTTTGCACTTGTTTCTACAAGTCGGTCTTTAGGCAATTAATTAAAGTGCTTGGCTGTTTAACATGTTCTTAAGTGTTTTGAAAATGCATAAGTTTTTATTTCAACATTTTTACAAGGTGTTAAAGTCTAAAGTCCAGCCCACTAAAATTTAATGTCCTGTACAGATTGTTAATGACAGATTCGGGTGGTTTTTCTGATAGTAAAGCTTTCAAAAGGGTTACAACATTTTGGAAGGGGGGCAGAAAGGGCCGTTTTAAACTCTTGGTGTCTGTGTTATAGAAAAAGCCTGAGGGCAGGTAGATGAGTTCCAGATACACTTGAGGGTAATTACTCTGTAAAGGTGAGAGCCTTTTATACCTTTTGGTGCTCAGTGTACTCTCTCCTTTTGGCTTATGTTAAACTTTTTGGCCAATCATATCTATATAATAAATATGACCAGGAGTTTCTTCCTTTGAGAGACTTGTGTCCTCCATGAGCATGGAGATGTTAGTCATAATGTGTTTTTGTGTATAATGATAGTGCAAGGTTATCTGCAAAGTCTAGTATGGTTATATCTTGGAAGAAAAGAGTTGAGTTGCCCTGGATGAGGAATGTCAGAGATATTGGGATTAAACTTATATATCTTTGTTTTCTTGCTACATGACAAACCATTATATATAAAATAAACAACAGGTCCTACTGTATAGCACAGGGAACTATATTCAATATTTTGTAATACCCTATAATAAAAAGAATATGAAAAATAATATGTATAACTGAATCACTTTGCTGTACACCAGAAACTAACAACAGTGTAAATCAACTGTACTTCAATTAAAAAAAAAAAACTCGAGGGCTTCCCTGGTGGCGCAGTGGTTGAGAGTCCACCTGCCGATGCAGGGGGCACGGGTTCGTGCCCTGGTCCGGGAAGATCCCACATGCCGTGGAGCGGCTGGGCCCGTGAGCCATGGCCGCTGAGCCTGCGTGTCCGGAGCCTGTGCTCCGCAACGGGAGAGCCTATAACAATGAGAGGCCCGCGTACAGCAAAACAGCAACAACAACAAAGCCCGGCGCTTCCCTGGTGGCGCAGTGGTTGAGAGTCCGCCTGCCGATGCGGGGGACACGGGTTCGTGCCCCGGTCCGGGAGGATCCCACGTGCCGCGGAGCGGCTGGGCCCGTGAGCCATGGCCACTGGGCCTGCGCATCTGGAGCCTGTGCTTCGCAACGGGAGAGGCCACAACAGTGAGAGGCCCACGTACCGCAAAAAAAACAAAAAAAACCCCAAATCAGAAAAATAAATTCTTCAATTACATAAAACAGAATTTTCATACTGATTCTCTTGCAAGCAATAACAGTTGTTATTTTATTTGCTTGATTATACAAAATATTAAAATTAGAAATATAAAAAAATTAGTAATATAAACCATGTGAATTGTATAACTCTACTTCTTGGAAACAAGAAGGCATCTAAACTTCATTGTTCAAACTGTCAGGTGTACTGGGATTGTTGTAGTTGCTAAAGTTGATGAGAAGATTATATAACTTGATAATGACCAACTGCAACTTTCTCACTTAAAAAAGCAAAACAAACAAAAAAACCCAAGAATTTGTCTTGGATAAGGACCATGTCCAGGTATCAGTAATATGAAATAAAACATTAATATAGAGATATCCCTATGTTCAAAATACAGCACTTTTAAAAATTGAGTCCTCTTAAAACACCTCTTCTTGCAGATATAGTTTACTTAGTGATGGGGACTTTTATGTGGAAAATAAGTATTACATATAAAATGTTGTATGATCCTGAAATTACTTTGATAAATGGAAATAAAATTCAATCAGTTTTCCCTTTGGGTAACAAGTATACTACATTTTAGATCAGCTCTGTCCGGTTGAAAGATGTGAACTATGTATATGTAATTTAAACTTTTCTAGTAGCCACAGGTAGACGTAAAAAATAGGTGAAATTAATATTTTATACAACCTAGTCTAGAACTTTAAATTTTTTAACATGTGATCAGTATAAAAATTGTTGAGAAATCTTATTATATTCCTATTTTTGTACTGTCTGTAAAATCTGTTACGTATGTTACAGTCATAGAACAATTCAGTTTGGACTGGGCTAGCCACACTTCAAGTGCTCTGTAGCCTCATGTGACCAGTGAATATTCCATTGGATAGAGCAGTTTTAAGATACACAGCTTGTGGGACTTCCCTGGTGGCACAGTGGTTAAGAATCCACCTGCTAATGCAGAGGACACTGATTGGAGCCCTGGTCTGGAGAGATCCCACATGCCGCAGAGCAACTGAGCCTGTGAGCCACAACTACTGAGCCCTCATGCCACAACTACTGAAGCCCATGCACCTAGAGCCTGTGCTCTGCAACAAAGAGAAGCCACTGCAATGAGAAGCCTGCGGACTGCAATGAAGGGTAGCCCCTGCTCGCCGCAGGGGCTAGAGAAAGCCTGCCTGCAGCAACGAAGACCCAATGCAGCCATAAATAAATAAATAAGTTTATTAAAAAAAAAGATACACAGCTTGTAAAATCACTTGTTAAAAAATATGATGGGGCTTCCCTGGTGGCGCAGTGGTTGAGAGTCCGCCTGCAGATGCAGGGGACACAGGTTTGTGCCCCGGTCCGGGAAGATCCCACATGCTGCAGAGCGGCTGGGCCCATGAGCCATGGCTGCTGAGCTTGCGCGTCCGGAGCCTGTGCTCCACAACGGGAGAGGCCACAACAGTGAGAGGCCCGCGTACTGGGGAAAAAAAAAAAAAAAAAAGAAAAAAATATGATGAGTCTTGCTGGGAAAAAATGTAATGGTATTTATAAAATTAGTTTAACTGTGGGAAAACGGGAATGATTATTTTTCAGTTTGACTCAAACGTATTAGAGGTTTTGTATCTTAGTACTTCATTCCTTTGTGACCACCCTAATTTTCAAGGAATATATATGTATTTGCTATATTGTGTTAATGTTACACTTTTTTAAAAATAAATTTTATTTATTTATTTAGGCTGTGCTGGGTCTTCGTTGCTGCACGCGGGCCTGCTATAGTTGTGGTGAGCGGGGGCCACTCCTTGTTGCATTGCACGGGCCTCTCATCGCAGTGGCCTCTCTCATTGTGGAGCATGGGCTCTAGGCACGCGGGCTTCAGTAGTTGCAGCATGCAGGCTCAGTAGTTGTGGCTCACGGGCTCAGCTGCTACACGGCATGTGGGATCTTCCCGGACCAGGGATTGAACCCGTGTCCCCTGCATTGGCAGACGGATTCTCAACCACTGTGCCACCAGGGAAGCCCTACACTTTTGAAAGAGTCATGCAGGCACTGGGTCTTTTATTTAAATAGACACTGTCCCTGATGTTCAACTACATGCATTTCTGTGGTTGGTTGAAATACTTGTGGTAACTTCTCTGGTTAAAGACACATTTTCAGATTCTCAGTGTGAAGACTAGAGAAATCTTTTGGTTATTCAGGAATCAAGGATCAGTTTGTGTCCTATTAATTCAACTATTATTTTTCAAAGTGATCTGTCATCTTGCCTTGCACATATCCTAATGAAGGTCAAGAACTTTATATTCCTCCGTTGAAGGGACATATAGTCTCCTACAAGAAAAAGAGATAGCAGTGTATATTTGCAGCTATTAGTAATAAGAACAGCACGTAGAAGAACATTCAGCCTTTCCTGGACTCTACCAAGTTTCCATCCGTACACTTAGGGCTGTCAGACTGTTCTACATAGATGCAGATGATAGTGTGCACCTTTGAAAGATAAATACCTCTGTTTTACTTAGTGGGACATGGATATTATTCCCATGAAGATGTGGGAGCTGAGGGATGACAGAAAAATCACCTTAGCTTCTCACTTAGAACTGTTGTGTTAAAAGAGACTTTTGTTTCTTTATTCCTTGTTGAAGCATTGTTGAGTAATTGCCTGTTAGGAACCAGGAAATCTGCTAAGCACGGGAGTATACAATAGTCAATAAGGTAGAAATGACTTGGCCTTCATGGGGCTTGCCGTGTTAAATAGACCTCAGTGGCCACCAAACTTAAGTGTGTGTGAAACCACATTTCCCTGCCCCATCCCCAGAGACTCTGATCTAGGAGGTCTGTATTAGGGCCTGGGTATTTTCATTTTAAGTAAGCCCTCTTGGTGATTCGAATGTAGATGCTCCTTAGACCACCCTTGGAATGACATCTCTTTGTTTTTTAATTTTATTGAAGTATAGTTAATTTACAATGTTGTGTTAATTTTTGCTGTACAGCAAAGTGATTCAGTTATACATAAATATATTCTTCTTCGTATTTTTCATTATGGTTTATCACAGGATACTGAATATAGTTCCCAGTGCTATACAACAGGACCTTGTTGTTTATCCATCCTATATATAATAGTTTGCATCTGCTAATCCCAACCTCCCAACTTTCCCTCCCCCACCCCTTTCCCCCTTAGGAACCACAAGTCTGTTCTCTATATTTGTGAGTCTGTTTTTGATATTTTATTTATTTATTTATTTATGGCTGGGTTGGTTCTTTGTTGCTGTGCGCGGGCTTTTTCTAGTTGCGGTGAGCGGGGGCTACTCTTGGTTGCAGTGCGCGGGCTTCTCATTGCTGTGGCTTCTCTTGTTGCGGAGCGCGGGCTCTAGGTGCGTGAGCTTCAGTAGTTGTGGCACGCAGGCTCAGTAATTGTGGCTCGCGGGCTCTAGAGCTCAGGCTCGGTAGTTGTGGCGCACGGGCTTAGTTGCTCCGCGGCATGTGGGATCTTCCCCGACCAGGGCTCCAGCCCTTGTCGCCTGCATTGGCCAGCGGATTCTTAACCACTGCGCCACTAGGGAAGTTCTGGGAGCGCAGTCTTAACCACCGGACAACCAGGGAAGTCCCCGGCGCGATGAGTTTTGAAAGCTATATATACACCTGTGAAAGTACACCCACTATCAAGAACACTTCTATCGTTGACATAATATATATATGTGTGTGTATATATATATATATACACACACATATATATATGTTTTGCAGGGGTACTTTTTTTTTTCCTTTGAGCTTATCCCTTTTACCCGGACATTTGGGTTCTTCCCAGTTTTACCTGTTTACAAACTTAGAGCTAAGTTGTTGTGGTTTTTTTTTGCGGTACGTGGGCCTCTCACTGTTGTGGCCTCTCCCATTGCGGAGCACAGGCTCCGGACGTGCAGGCTCAGCGGCCATGGCTCACGGGCCCAGCCGCTCCGTGGCATGTGGGATCCTCCCGGACCGGGGCACGAACCCGTGTTCCCTGCATCGGCAGGTGGACTCTCAACCACTGCGCCACCAGGGAAGCCCTACAGCTAAGTTTTTGAGTCGGCTGCAGCTTTATCTAGAGAGACACTGTAAGGAGGAGAATGCTTGAGAGGCTGCACTTCTAGTCTGAGGATTTGATAAGAGACTGCCGAGTCAGTCATGAGGCGGGGTTATGCCAGTTGACACTTATCACCAGCAATCTGAAATGCATCATTTCCCCAGGTATTCATCTACTTGGAGTATTCTGCTTTAAAAAAAAAAACTGAGGTTGACCTTTTAAGGAGCTAATTTTTAACTGTATAAAAGAAGCAAGGATAGATATAATTACAGTATTGACTATTGCAATTAGTACAAGTAATTGTATTGAATTTGGCCAGGTTGAACTTCCTCTTTGGGCATAGTTTGTGTTGGTTGGGCACAGCTAAGAATGAAAACCTGCAGCCAGTTCAGAGTGCCTGCAAGTGACAGGTTGAAGAGGCCAGGCCATACTGCTCTGAGTCCAGAGGCTTGTCTTTTTATTTGGAAATGATCAGTACACATATGGACCATGTGTCCCAGCTCTTCGCGTAAGAGATCAAGGCAAAGAGGAAAATGTCAGAAGTTAAGTTAGCCTTGGTTTTCTCTTCCTGTCTTCAGCTGGTATTAGCTGTGTTAGATCATGATCCAAGCCTCGGCCTCTTTATATCTGTGAAGCGGGAAAGTGGTGATTCGCTTGATTTGTATAAGTGATAGTAGAAAGAAAGAAAGGAGGGATGGCCTTTTGGGAGAAACAAGATAAACAAAATGAACATTTAGGACTTATAGGTGGTTTGGATGGAAGGTTGCAAGTCTGTACACTTGTATGTCTTGCACTACGACTTAGCATGAAATGACTAGCTCTAAGGGCCTAGGTGCCAGTGTATACAATTTTCATAATATCTTGAGGCAGTTGAATTAGCTGAGTTTCCAGCATAGTTGACTTTCTTGGTATTCATATGTAACCTTGTCCATTTAATGCCAGTATTGAGTTTTAGTATGTGAATTGATCGTACGGTTTAAAGCTGTGGAGCAAAGTGAAAATTTTGCTTGAGATTGGCATATCTTTGACCTTTGGGTTTAACACGCAACCTGTAATTTTTCTGAAGTTTTTTTGATAATGGTTACATTATTGGTTGGATTATAAGTGAAATCAGTAAGATGGAATATAGTTAGGAGGATAGACTGTGGAGCCAGAATGCCAAGAGCTGGATTCTGACCCTGCCACTCATTAGCAGGGTATGTTTGGGCAAGATAAACTTGTGCTTTTGTCTTCGAATCTATAAAATGCTGACTGGGAGGGTTACATGAGATAACAGACATTAACTGTCTAAGATAACAGATAACTGTCTTAGGCAGTTTGGGCTGCTGTAATAAAATACCATAGACTGGATGGCTTAACAGATGTTTATTTCTCACAGTTCTGGAGGCTGGGAAGTCCAAGGTCAAGGTGCACGCAGATTCTTTGGGTTCTTGCTGAGGGCCCCGTTCTTGGCTTATATAGACAGATGCCTTCTTGCTGTGAGGTCACATAATCTTTCCTCAGTGTGCAGTGAACAGAGCCCTGGTCTCTCTTCTTAGAAAAACAGTAATCCCATTATGGGGGCTCCATGCTTATGTCCTCACATTAGGCTAAACACTTCCCAGAGTCCCCATCTCCTAACAGCATCACATTGGGGGATAGGGCTGCAACATACGAATTTTTTTGGGGGGGGCATAAACATTCAGTCCATAACAGACGTAAAGCATTTTCTTGTTTATATTCTTATTTATACCTGTCAAGCTTTAATGTGGAAAAAAGATGTAAATATCAAAGACTTTTGGCAAAAACATAGTAACCTAAAATTTGAATTGAAAATAACAGTTGGTCCTCCATATCCATGGGTTCTGCATCTGTGGATTCAACCCACTGTAGATGAAAAATAATTGGGGAAAAAAATCCAGAAAGTTCCATAGAGCAAAACTTGAATTTGCCTTTTGGGGGCAACTGTTTACATCTCATTTATATTGTATTTACACCTATTTACATAGCATCTACATTGCATTAGGTATTATAAGTAATCTAGAAATGATTTAAAGTATATGGGGGCTTCTCTGGTGGTGCAGTGGTTGAGAATCTGCCTGCCAATGCAGGGGACACGGGTTTGAGCCCTGGTCCGGGAAGATCCCACATGCCGCGGAGCAACGAAGCCCGTGCACAACTACTGAGCCTGTGCTCTAGAGCCCGTGAGTCACAACTGCTGAAGCCCGCGTGCCTAGAGCCCATGCTGTGCAACAAGAGAAGCCACTGCAATGAGAAGCCCGCGTGCTGCAACGAAGAGTAGCCCCCGCTCATCGCAACTAGAGAAAGCCCACGTGCAGCAACGAAGACCCAACGCAGCCAAAAATAAAATAAATAAATTTAAATAAATAAATAAGTAAAGTATATGGGATACTATCCATTTTATATAAGGCACTTGAGCATCCGTGGATTTTGGTATCTGAGGGGCTTCTGGAACTAATCCCCTGTGAATTTGGAAGGATGACTGTAATCACCGTGGACACATGGTTTATTTCGCTTTCAAACAAAATGGGTATTGTCTAGCTCTGGCCTAGGAGTGATGACCAGCCCTATAACAGCACCCAGGTTGTGTCTCGTTGTATTATTTCTGACTAAAAGGAACCGGTGCTCCATGTAGATGAAACTGGTTGCAGATGGGGGCAGGAAGTGTACAAGTTGAACCTGGATTATCATAACAGAAGGCAAAAAAGCTCTCAAAGATTGCTGGAGTCATTTCAAAAGATACAGGATCAGTGTGAAGAGGCCTCCACTGATGCCAAAGATGGGGCAATTTGAGCATTAAAAGGAATTAATGCAGCGGGTTGATACACACAAAGTATTTGTGAATCCATAATGTTACTGAAAAAAATAAGCATTTGGTCATCTTTGGACAGTGCCAGGGGACCAACTCATCATTCTGAAAAGTTTGAAATAATAATGTCTTTGAACTCCTGAAAGAAGACATTGAAATGAGGATTTGCATGAAGCTGGTTTATTTTGGAGATGGTTTCATCTCCAAAATAAACCATTCTCCAAAATGAGGGAATGGGGAGAGTGAAATGGGGGTTTAGGACAAGCCAAGGAAGGGCACTTTATTGAGGTTGCCATAAGGAAATAGGACCTTTGAGGAATGTACAGAATGCGTCCCAGGTGGAAGACTGGGACATTTATCTATTGGCTCGCAACGTTCTCCTCTGTAAAGTACAGGTTGTCTTGAGGGTTTCATCTCTCCTCTGTTTCTGGGCTGTTCTTTTTTTTTTTTTTTAATTCTCCCTTTTGACAAAGGGTGTTTATTTTTTAAACATCTTTATTGGAGTATAATTGCTTTACAATAGTGTGTTAGTTTCTGCTTTATAACAAAGTAAATCAGCTATACATATACATATATCCCCATATCTCTCTCTCTTGCACCTCCCTCCCACCCTCCCTATCGCAGCCTTCTAGGTGGTCACAGAGCACCGAGCTGATCTCCCTGTGCTATGCAGCTGCTTCCCACTAGCTATCTATTTGACACTTGGTAGTGTATATATGTCCATGCCACTCTCTCACTTCTTCCCAGCTTACCCTTCCCCCTCCCCGTGTCCTCAAGTCCATTCTCTATGTCTGCATTTTTATTCCTGTTCTGACCCTAGGTTCTTCAGAACCTTTTTTTGTTTGTTTTTTAAGATTCTGTATATATGTGTTAGCATATGGTATTTGTTTTTCTCTTTCTGACTTCACTCTGTATGACAGACTCTAGGTCCATCCACCTCACTACAAATAACTCAATTTCGTTTCTTTTTATGGCTCAGTAATATTCCATTATATATACGTGCCACATCTTCTTTATCCATTCATCTGTTGATGGACATTTAGGTTGCTTCCGTGTCCTGGCTATTGTAAATAGAGCTGCAGTGAGCATTGTGGTACATGACTCTTTTTGAATTATGGTTTTCTCAGGGTATATGCCCAGCAGTGTGATTGCTGGGTTGTGTGGTAGCTCTATTTTTAGTTTTTTAAGGAACCTCCATACTATTCTCCATAGTGGCTGTATCAATTTAGATTCTTCTGGGCTGTTCTTGAACTCTTCTGAGGCTTTGGTGAAAAACCTGAGGTGAAACAGAGATGCCTAAGGGTGTGCTTAGGGGTGGAAGGAGGCGGGACAACTTCACTGTGCTTGGGACTGTCTCCCACAGCTGTGAATGAAATCAGAGGTGAGCAAGGGGATGTGATGAGCAGCACAAAACCATCTGCAGAAGGGAAAGAATCAAATACTTACCCTGCCTTTACTATACTTACTTCGGTTCAGCGTATCCAAATATGTGATAAAGGAAAGTTGTTCTTTATGGAAGAACTCCAGCTAAATTAAAAAATACGGGGCTTCCCTGGGGGCACAGTGGTTAAGAATCCACCTGCCAGTGTAGGGTACACGGATTCAAGCCCTGGTCCGGGAAGATCCCACATGCCGCGGAGCAACTAAGCCCGTGCGCCACAACTACTGAGCCTGTGCTCTAGAGTCCACGAACCACAAGTACTGAGCCTTTGTGCCACAACTACTGAAGCCTGCGCACCTAGAGCCCGTGCTCCGCAACAAGAGAAGCCACAGCAATGAGAAGCCTGCGCACCGCAACAAAGAATAGCTCCCGTTCACCACAACTAGAGAAAGCCCGCGCAGCAGCAAAGACCCAGCGCAGCTATAAACAAACAAACAAACAAATAAATTCATTAAAAAAATATGGAAGGCATGATACAATGAGGAAATACATTTTCAACCTTTATGAAACAGTGGATTTAGGCAGTGATCATGAGTGATTGCAACATCACAGGTAGACAAGCAGGGATAATGTATCTTTTCATGGAAGTATAAAACCTCCCCTGTGATAGTTTATTGTCTCTCCCTAAACAAACAACAGCAAAAAACAAGTCAAATTTTCAGATCTAATTACCACTTTTATAGGGGTCAGAGTAACATCATAATAAACACCACCATGGGAGTGTAAGTAGCAAAATCCAGGCAGTGAGAAACAGGAGACAAATGACAGGTTTGGGATTTTTTTATTCTCTGCATAAGTTGTAAGGATAGAAAGGGAAACATGCAGCTTATGAGGCTAGAGTCATACTGAAGCATGTGCAGTGTGTATGGCTCTTTTTTGATACTGATTGAACAAACTTAAAAAAATTTTTTTTAAATGGGGAAATGTAAACTAACTAGATATTCAGCATGAAGTTTTTATCCATTTTTAAGGACATAATAGTATTTTGTCTACTTAAAGAGTCGTTTGAAAGAAGATGCTAATATAAAAGACATGAGAATGACAAAAATTTAGGGTGATGGTTACTTTCTAGCAGGCAGGCATTTGGGTGAGGGAAGAGCATGGTAGCTTCAATTGTCTTCTGATTTGGTGAGGTGGTTTCATATATGTTTTATGCTTTGTAATGTAAAGATATTACACATCATTGTATATCAAATTCAACATAGCAAACAATTATTTAAAATGACACAAAGAGGATACAATGGGTAAAACACAGAATGAGTAATTGCACAGCACTTATTACCTGGACCTCCAAATAAATAGCAAGAAAACAGAGTGAAGGGGAACTCTTATATCCAAGAGACCTAAGAGATGTTGACTCTACACATGTGGGCATATCGTTGGGATCTTGATATGAACAGACCAACTGTAAAAAGATAGTTATTAAGCAGTTGGAAATAAACAGAGTGTGGGTATTCTCAAGGAATTTTTGTTAATCATTTTTAGAAGCAATAATGGTGATATAGTTAATTTTAAACAAAAAAGGTCCTTTTGTCAGTATTTACAGATGTACTGTAGCGTGACAGGCCATGTAAGTGGGACTTGTTGGTACAGGTGTGAGTATAGATAAACAAGATCAGGTGATCATACTTGGTAACTGATACAGGCATATGGAGGTTGATATGATTTTTTTACTTTGGTGTCAGTTTGAAAACTTCCATAAAATCAATTTAAGTCAGTTCCATTTATTACTAAAACTTTTGAAGATGCCTTTAGGAGTGTATATGAGCTTTATTGGCTTTTTATCCTGTAATTAAACCAGCTTTTAATAAATAATGAGGGACTTCCCTGATGGCACAGTGGTTAAGAATCTGCTTGCCAGTGCTGGGGACACGGGTTCGATCCCTGGTTCGGGAGGATCCTACATGCCTCGGAGCAACTAAGCCGGTGTGCCACGACTACTGAGCCTGTGCTCTAGAGCCCGCAAGCCACGATTACTGAACCTGAGTGCTGCTTCTATCGAAGCCCGTGTGCCACAACTACTGAAGCCCACACGCCTAGAGCCCGTGCTCCGTAACAAAAGAAGCCACTGCAATGAGAAGCCCACGCACCGCAATGAAGAGTAGCCCCCGCTCGCCACAACTAGAGAAAGCCTGCACACAGCAAGGAAGACCCGGTGCAGCCCAAAAAAAAAAAAAAAAAGAGTACTGAATTTTATTGCAACTATTTCAGGCACAGTAAGCATTTTTTAAAGGTTAAATGAGAGCTTAAACTTCACCTCATTTTTCCCTCTCGGGGGAAAACCCTTAAATTCTATATGATTAACTTATAAGTAGATTGTGTGGAAGTTTTCTTTTAAAATAGCACGAGAGATTAAATCGGCATTTTCCTGTTTTTGTTCTCAAACTTCAGTATAGCTATTGTTCTTCTCACTCCCCCATGAGCTGTAATAAAATCATGTTAGTTTTTGGATGGTGGATCCATGAGTCTTGTGTTTTCTTCCCCTTCTATATGTTATAACAAATGTTAATTTAACTATCGTGCTTCTCAGGTACCACACACTGTTCCAGACTCTGAATGCAACAGTGAACAAGACAGCCTAATGAGTCCCTGTTGTTACAGGGTGTGATCCTTGTTACTACGTAAGTGTGTTTTAGGAGGAGGTGAAACACCAACTTATTTTGCTGATAGTTAAATTGAACTTTAATGAGTGGGTAATCACACTGGAAAACAGTATCCGTTTTCTTGACTCCTAAGTATTTAAAACCCAAATATAACCAACCTATTTCTAAAAGCTCAGATGGGAGATGGGAGCTAAGAATACAGGCGATAGTGTTTTTTTGTTTTTTTTTAAATTAATTAATTTATTTTTGGCTGTGTTGGGTCTTTGTTGCTGCGCGCGGGCTTTTTCTAGTTGTGGCAAGCGGGGGCTACTCTTCATTGTCGTGCGCGGGCTTCTCATCGCGGTGGCTTCTCTTGTTGCAGAAGAAGGGCTCTAGGGGCTCGGGCTTCAGAGTTGTGGTGCACGGGCTTAGTTGCTCCGAGGCATGTGAGATCCTCCCGGAGCAGGGATCAAACCCGTGTCACCTGCATTGGCAGGCGGATTCTTAACCTCTGCGCCATCAGGGAAGTCCAGGTGATAGTGTTTTAACTGTGTATAGCCAACTTGGTTAGTACAGCTGAGTGGGGTCGTTTTTTCTCAAGTACCTTCTGGGTCAGAGGTTTGTGTTTATGTACTAGATGAGAATTCATGCCTTTGCTTGGACTTTTTTAATGCTGGGCCTTTTGGCTCTTGTAGTGATAAGAGTGGACCATGGGGAGAGGAGCTAGAGGTGAAACTGCAGAGTTTAAGATTAGTTACTGGGTAAGTGGGAAAGAACAGTGCTAGATGTCAAAACACTAACTGTATGAAAATAATCCTGGTATTTGTCTAAAATGAAACACGAGAGAATCAGATAATGGAAAAGGGACAGCCATTTAAGGGAAATAATTATTCTGGAGTAACTTCTAATAAGTAAATGGGTGTCAGATGTACATTTTGAAGAATGTGTGGGGAAAACATGGCTAATGGATTACTTCTAATGTACAAAAAATAGTATCCTATTTAAAGAAGTTCTTGGGAACCCTGTGAAGTAGGTATTTGTTTTAATAATGAATAATTACCTGCTTGGTGACCATAACTCTCTAGGTATACTTCTGTGTGTGCTTTTGGGAAAATTTTTTGGTAATATATATACCCAGAAAAATGAGTCCAGTAGAGATGAATACTTAGTTTCTTAACATTGTGCTGTAATTTATTGTGTCAGATGCTTGACTGACAGATTAGTACTTGCAATGTATAGTAAATAATTCTTACTTCCTTGGTTACCCAGGGTAAGTATTTACACAGTGTGAGTAACTTTTCTGCTACCCAAAGCAATACATGGCAGATTTGAAACCTATGTTTTAGGAATGTTTTTATTAGGGTATATTTTTTAAGGTAAATGTAAAACTTATACAAAAGCAGAGATACAGTACACATCCTGAAGCTTTAACGCTTATTAGCACAGGAGTTTTTTTTTTAGCACATGAGTTATTTTTGAAACAAATCCCAGAATAATGTGTAAATTCTAAGACTATGTGGTGTTTAACAATTTTTTCTTAAATTGGCGTTCTGTCACTGTCTCTTTGATACATTGCCCTTGGTGATTGTGTTTTGTTTCGCTGTCTCATAAAAATAATGTAAAAATGATTTTTCCTTCATCGTCTATTTTATCATTATAAACAGGATGTACCTGAGTTTGTTCATCTATATGTTCTTTAGAGTTCCATAAGGGATAGGCAGTGTCTGTGGCATTTATTTGTTCTTAAGGCTTTGGGGTGAATGGGAGAGACAAAGGAGTAGGCTGTGAATGTAGTCCCAGCTGGTGTTTTGCTGTGGTACTTAAAAGTGGATCGTTTGACCCAGAAAAGGAAATTAACTATAGTTCTAGAAGTTAAAAAATTATTTCACTTGAGATGTCATGCCCAATTGTTAGTCTCTCTCTCTTTTTAAAATAGCTAGTTGACTGTAAATTCCTTTCCCTCTAAGAGTGTGACTGGTATGTGGTATTCGTAGTACAATCTCATATAATTCATGTTCCTTCCTTCCTTCCTTCCACCCTCCCTCTCTTCTTCTGCTCCCTCCCTCTGATAGTATTGAGGAGGGGATAGAAGAAGAGGGACGTATATTACAATAGATTTTATTATTATATAAAATACATATTGTGTTTTATATACATAGCATATGTATAGGTATATGTGTAGGCATTTGAACTAAGGTAGGGGATTTTTAATGTTTTTTGTGCCATGGACTCCTTTGGCAGCCTGAAAAGTATGGACCTCTTAAGGTATTTTTAAGTGCATAAAATAAAACACATGGGATTATAAAGGAAATTATTTTGAAATAAAGTTAGAATAATGTTAAAGCTTGTAGTAGCATGTGTTTCTTAACATAATAAGGAAAAGTTCTAGCAACACAGCTAACTTTCACAGTAGTGATTATACATGATATTTAAAGATCTGCAACAACGTAAGTGATGTGAAAATATCTGATTTATTTTAATGTCAAAAGTACAAGTCATATAATTCTACTGTCGTTTGATGCCAACATCCATAATTGAAGGTGGTGCTAAATTTCAGTTAGGGGATAGTGAAAATAAACATGTGATTTCCCCCATACCCCACCCCTGCTATCCAAGTTCCTTGAATTCTGTCCATGGACCCCTTGGCTGTGATCTCAGATTAAGAACATCTGGACTAAGGCTTTGTTTGTGTTCTGGGACGCTTACTTTGAGGCTAAAGGGTTTGAACTTAGAATATAGTCATCAGATGAAATGTTTTTCAAACAATGTATCTGCCAATTTTAGTGGCTTTTAGAATAAGCCATAACAATCCAATGATGCTAGATTTCCAAACGGTCTCAGTATGCATATTGTGATAACTTTGTCTCCTTTTTCCTTCTTGGGCTGCCTTTTCTTATTATATATTAGTTTGTAATTAATATAAAGTATTTTAAGTAGTTTCTAAGCATCCATGTTGGCTATTAATATCTTCTGCATTTACTTTTTTTTTTTTTCTTTTAAAAAACATTTTAATTCTTCTGCAGGATTCGGAAACTTCAGATACGAAATATCCCGCCTCATTTACAGTGGGAGGTAAGAATTTCTATATTTAAAACTAAGATTTTAGTATCTAAGCCTATTGGTAGTTTTTCCAAAGGTTTTTCTCCTTCCAACTCATGGATGTGCTAGAACACACATGGTTCTTCTCTTTTATGGTTTGTGTCTTGCATTGGGCTTTGCTTTGTAAGAGTATACTATATCTTTGAAAACAATCTGCTCTTTGAGATATTTAAAGTTGAAGTAAGTTCTGGGGTAACTGCGTAAACTTGCTCATTCAATCACATCCCACAGAATCTTGTTTGAGATCTTTCTGATGAGTTTTGCTAATTGTATTTAAATATGACGTTCCCTCCTTGGCAATATTTTAAAGAGCAAATACTGCTATTTATGCTTTATTTTAAAATGTTACTATGCTTTCTTTTGCTCACATGGTGGCACTGTAGTAATTGTATATAAACACAAACCTTTTAGCACAATTGAATAGCCTGTGTCAGCAATTTCCAAACCATGTTGATGATGTCATGGTGAGAATTTGAGACCCCAGTAGTTGAAAAGATAAAAGGAAATGTCTGTTGACTCTTCCAGATGATGGACCTGAATATTCTTAAAAGCTACTTTGGAGAAGGTGGTGCAGGGAAAACTGCTCAGCTTTTGTGTATTTTTAATATAAAAATCAAGAGTAACTAGCTTTGTGTGTTTCACATTAGTGTTCTAAAATGACATTTGAAGAGTCACTAAACCAGAACCTTCATCAAAATGCAAAGAATGGTTAAAAGGTTTCTTTGGTGGTGAGTTTAGGAAAGCTGGCCTGAGGTCTCATTCTCCAAGGTCCCAGTTGGTAACAAATCACTTATGCTCAGAATATTTTACAGCACATTTATTTTCAGAACAATGTTATTGAATTTAGTCTTTGTAGGACTTGGTTCTTTGGTCTATGTTGAATATTTTTCAAGTTATATAATGTATACTTTTGTAGATAGAAACAGTGACATTAGATTAAACTCAATGCATTTTCTTGTTTTAGTTTAACATTTGTTTAGGAAATTCAGTATCTTGGAGGATGAGTCCCTGAATCAAGTGTCATGGTATCAAGATTACTGGTTTAATCCCCTTTTTTATTTACGTGTTTTTTTTAATTGGAGTATAGTTGATTTACAATGTGTTAGTTTCAGGTGTACAGCAAAGTGATTCAATTTTATATACATATATATACACATATATATATTGGGTTGGCCAAAAAGTTCATTCTGGTTTTTCCATAACCTCTTATGGGAAAACCTGAATGAATTTTTTGGCCAACCCAATATATACATATATTCTTTTTCAGATTCTTTTCCATTATGCGTCATTACAAGATATTAAATATAATTCCCTGTGCTCTACAGTAGGTCCTTGTTATTTATTTATAGTAGCGTGTGCATGTTAATTAATCCCTTCATTTTAACATGGGCTGTGTTAAATATGATTTTCTACTTGGGAACTAGATCTAGTGTAATGTAGCTTTCAATGAAAGAGTCAAATGGTGGCAGCCAGTTTTAAGTAAGTGAATTGTTAGTGTAGTAGCATATCAGCTATAGGCAAGTGGTAGTTTCCTTCTAATTCATTCATAGTATCTCTTCAAATTTAGATTGCAGTGGCTTCTTGAGCATTGTTGATTCTAGTTTTGGGGGCTTCTCAAGATTTTAGTTCATGGCATTCTTCTTCATTCTGGGTAAAATTTAATCTGTGAGAATAAATCTTTATTTGCCACATCTAACTTTTTTTTTTAAATTTCATTTTACCCTCCCCCATAGTCCTTTGAGGTAAGGTGAAGTTGGTGACATTATCTCCATTTTCAAATGGGCAAATACGGGCCCACAGGGTTCAAAGAATTAAGTAAGAACAGATTCTGAATTTAAAGAGACGTGGAACTAGACTTTGAAACTCTTGACCTTTGACCCCTTTACAGTTTAAAGGATGGTTTGAAATACTGATTGACAAAAACTATTGAGGGCTTGTTAGGAGTAGGATGAACTATTGGGATATTTCCTTTCTTTGAAGGCTTGAATGACCACCATCTGTTACTTCCTTTTTGAGGAGTCACTTTGTGTAACATTTTATTTGTACGCACTGAGCCTGCTGGTTGTCTCGTGCCAAAGCCTTATAGAAGGTGATAATTTTGCAGTTATATGTCTGGACTCCCTTTATAATGGAAAAATTAGACTTTGAATCCACGAATTAATCTTAGAATCACTGAAAATGTAATGACCAGACATTACGTGCCTCCTGATTTGACGCAATAGGAAATACATAGCAACATAGATGAAAAATTCTTGTCAAAAAAACAGAGGTTTGACTGGATTCAATTTCAATCTGACTTTGAGTTTATAAGAAGTATAGACAGTAGGGGCACAAATGAAATGATGCCATGAAGAAACACCTAGCCAGTTCCAGAATATGGGACATTCCACAGGACAAATGACATTGTTTAGTAATCAAGTGATGGCATATTAAAAGGGAAGGGGACTGTTACAGAATAAGACCTATGAGAATAACAAAAAAGCAAGCATACACCTGCACTAAGTTATTTGTGAACCATGTAAACAGTCCTTAGGAGCAGCATGGAGTATCTAGAAAAGCCTTAGAGTTTTTTGCAGGAGGCTTTTGGCGTCAGACTTGGGATTACATCCCAGCTCCACTGCTTACTAGATATGTGATCTCTGAACCATTTTTTAAAATTGTCAAAGCCTCATTTTCCTCCTTTCTAACATGGGGATGATAACAGCCACTTGATTGGGTTGCTATGGGCGTTAATAGGATTATGCATGCTCAAACCCTTAAAAAATGCTTGGTACATATAAGTGCACCCTACATTTTAGCTATGGTATGAACAACAAATTCATTTCCTCCCAACTTAAAGTTCTTGTGCTTAACTCAGATGCAGCCTATAGCACACACAAAAAAACAGGTATTATACCAGGGGGAATTAAATGTGGAGAATTACACAGTTGCTAGAGGGCTGAATGAGCAAAGACGGAATCCATAGATAGTGAGGACTATAGCAGCTCCCACCCTGAGGCTGAGTGGGGAGGAAAGGGGTTAAGGGGACAGGGTGAGGTTATCAGGTCCTAGAAGCTTGAGGGAAGAGCTCCGAGTAGCTGAGGGTGAGCAAAGGATGCTCCCTGGCTGTGGCTGGTGCCTGGGATGGGGGAAGAAGGGAAGTGATGAAGCTGGTTCTGGGAATGCCCAGAGCCGCTAGAGTCCCAAACCCATGGCTGTTAGGATGATGCTGATAAATGGGAAGGAACACGTGTCACCTCCACTCGTGCTCTCCAGTCCCCCTCTTGTGCATTCTGTCAGCAGAAACCACCAGGGAATGGCTGGCAAAGGTGCGATAATAGGGCAGAGTCCCAGTCCCAGCATCACAGAGTTGGAAGGTGTATTTGGAACTGAGAGCTTAATTTCCAGTCAGAGTCCTATCCCAGAAGTGAAAGTTCCTCCCCTGTTCTGCCAGTGCTCTTCTAAGCCATTTTCTGTGAGGTCATCAAAGAAATGACAGAATCTGGGACCATGGCGAAAACACCATGAGATAACAGTGCTATGAGGCGTTTTATAAGGTCTGTAACTGGATTGTTGATTATCTTTATACCACTGTGATACTTTATTTTATGTTTTTATTTCTTATTTACATTACCTTTTTACCACTAGATCCTGCTGAATGACACACGGGGATTCCTCTCAAGTTCTTGGAATACCACGTCATGCACGCTTTGTGTGTCATGTGGGGCTTAAATGATTTCTAGCCCATTAGTTTTGGTTGATGGTAAAGTGCACTCAAGTGTTCTGGACTGGCTAAATGTTTCACTGCTTAAGTGTTTTGGCAGATAAAGATATGGGGAAACTAACTTTTGGAAGGACCTGCTGCTGGAGAATTAGGTAGGTTTGTTTTTTCCCCCAAATAGGTGGAATGTAGAAGGGAAATAGAAGAAACTGTTTCTACTCCCCCTCCAACCCTCTTGCCTGAGGTACTGGAAGAATAGATCTGTGGTGTGACCAGAACTGGAAGGGCTCCTCTACAAATAGTCCTAATGTTGGACAGATCTGCATCCTCAGATGCCCTAAGGGATGTAAACATGTGTGATAAGGGTTTGAGGGAACACCTTGGGCAAACACCAAAGAGGTGAAGAAGGGATAGAGCCCCAGAACACTTGACTTTAAACACCTTTGAGAAGAATCCTTTTTGTTTTGCCTGACTCAGTGTCTTAAATTGGCCCCATTTCCTGAATTTAAGGGGTATCTTTCTTCATTTAAAAAATAAATTGCCAAGGCCTTAGGAAAGGACTTCTCAGAGAGAGTTTTTCCTAATCTTATCATCTTAATAGTACTCTCCAATCAAAGTTATTAGTACTCATAAAATGTTAAAAGGGAATACCCTCCTGGAAGGGAAATGTAACGCCCATTAATTATGTAAATGAAGGGTCTAGAGTAAAGGGCAAGTTAGGTTCTCATTTGGGGGTCAGGTATTGAAAGTAGAATGATGCTTCCACAGAGGTTAGTGTCTGGCAAAACAGACTGAGCTACTGAGTTAGTGGTTTGCATCATAAGGCCCTGACTGCCCATGCCTGGAGTGACTGTATTTTCTGAGGCAAAGTTTTGAATATATGATCTGACAAATACTTATGGGGAATGCATAATTTAAAATTACAACTTGCTGGAAAATGCAGAATGTCTGTTGGCTTTACCTCAAGGCCTGGATATCAGATTTTTCCTGGACTTAATTGAGGTGAGAAGATGAATATCTTGGGAAGAAACTCTGAAGAGGTTTCCACACTGTAAGATCCATTTTTCTGCCACATGTGTTGTCTGGTGTGATTGAGTAAAGGAAGTGGAAGCTGTCTCCTGGCCTAAACATAGGGGAGTAAAGGGGGGCTCTTCATAACTAAAGCATCCTCAAATTGCATCCAGGCTTCTGACATGCCAGGGGGTTGGTCTCTGGTTCTTGACATGGAAAGCAAGTAACCAGTATGCTGAAAATGAAAGCCCCAAACTACAAGTCGAACATTGCAATGTAAAATATTCTTTGCTTTTTTTCCTCAGCAGAGTTATCTTAATGATTTCTCTTTCGAAGTTCTTTTTGGTTGTTCTGTGTAAGCTTGAGGCAATTTTTGGAAGTAAGTAGATCTTGTAGGAAATCTTAAAAGGCTTTTTCTGTTGGGCCATAGGATTGCCCTAACAGAACACTTTCTTTATTGAAACACTTTGGCTTGTTAGTTTGAACCCACCCCCTAGTAACCAGTTTGGAGAAAGTTGACTTCTAGGGCATAAGGAATGTTAGAAAGCCTTGGCTTCTTTCATGATGAAAAGAAGTTTTTTCTCTGAAGTTTGGGGGTGGGGAGCGTGGCATGGGTGGTAAAATAAATGTAGTGGGATGAGGCTGAACTTCCCTGTAAATTACACTCAAGCGAGTTACATCCACTCTCTGGCAGAAGGGCTAAAGCTTTAGAGAGATGCCTGTGTTTCAGACTGTAATGAAAAATACACTGTAATAGGACACCTTGTGAGATGAGGCTGGTACTTATTTTTTTTTTAACTTAATTTATTTATTTTTGGCTGCACTGGGTCTTCGCTGCTGAGCGCAGGCTTTCTCTAGTTGCGGCGAGCAGGGGCTACTCTTTGTTGTCGTGCACGGGCTTCTCGTTTCGGTGGCTTCTCTTGTCGCAGAGCATGGGCTCTAGGCACGCGGGCTCAGTAGGCGTGGCACACGGGCTTAGTTGCCCCACGGTCCGTGGGATCTTCTCAGACCAGGGCTCGAACCCGTGTCCCCTGCATTGGCAGGCGGATTCTTTTTTTTTTTTTTTTTTTTTTTTGCGGTACGCGGACCTCTCACTGCTGTGGCCTCTCCCATTGCGGAGCACAGGCTCCAGACACGCAGGCTCAGTGACCATGGCTCATGGGCCTAGCCGCTCCGCAGCATGTGGGATCTTCTCGGACCAGGGCTCGAACCCGTGTCCCCTGCATCGGCAGGCAGACTCCCAACCACTGCGCCACCAGGGAAGCCCCAGGCAGGCGGATTCTTAACCACTGCATCACCAGGGAAGCCCCTTAAAGGTTGCCTTTTGCAGCAGACATCTTGGAGTCGTAATGTAGTAGCAGAAAAACACTGTTCTGGGTTGGTGATTTTCAAAGTTCTCTCTTTTTTCTTCGGAGGAGATGGTATGGCAGAAACCTGGTATGTGAATATAGATAAAGTTAGAGTTATTCAAAGGTGGCATAGAACCTTGCCTGCTGGTTCCCTCTTTGGCCCCCAGGGAATCCCTTGGGTGCAGGTGTGATATTGTGGTTTATAATAAAAATATATATTTGCTCTTGGTCCGTTTCTGACCCAGAGCTCCTTAAAACCCTTGGAATTTCGTAAGTGGTGAGATGATGAAGGTGTCTTTCGTTAAGTTAATGATATGACTTTTGGAAACCGCTTAAGGGTAAGAGCTACTGACCAGGTGATTAGAGGGTTAGAACTTTGAGTCACAGTGTGCTGTCACCCACCCCTGCCTCCGGGGACGGGAGAGGGTGCTGGAGGTTGAATTAGTTGCCAATGCGAATGATTAATCAATCATACCTATGTAATGAAGCCTCATAAAAACCCCAAAGGACTGGATTTAGAGAGCTTCCTAGTTGGTGAACATGTGGGGAAAGTGGTAAAGTGTGGAGTGAATGGTGCGCTCGAGAGAGCATGGAAGCTGCACACCCTTCCCTCACACCTTGCCCTAGGCACCTCTTCCGTCCGGCTGTTCCTAAACTATATTCTGGTGATCCAGTAAGTAAAATGTTTCTGTGAGCTCTTTGAGCTTCTCTAGTAAATTAATCAGACCCAGGGAGGGCTTGTTGGAACCTCCTGTCTGTAGTTGTTTGGTCTGAAGTACACGTGACAGCCTGGGCTTGCATTTGGCTTCTGAAGGGTGGAGGGCAGTCTTACGGGACTGAACCCTTAACCAGGTTCTATCTCCAGGTAGATAGTGTCACGTAGATAGTGTCAGAAATGAGTTGGATTGTGAGACGTGCATCTAATATCTAAGAGTTGTTTATTGGTGGTGTGGGAACACCACCCCTCCACACTTTGGAATTGGGTCCAGGAATCTGAAAGAAGAGGTTTTGTTGCACTGTTTGAAGATCACCATGGCTTCAGTGAATTTGAGTATGAACAGTTGTTAGAAGTAGTTGATCTCTGTCAAGTCATTTTGAAGGAACTTTTACAACAAGTATGAGACCGTTGACACTGATAGGTGATCTTTCTTCTCCATGGCCTGACTCTGAGCACTGGCCAATAAATAGCTGACTCTTACTGAGCACTAATGTGCCGGGTGCTGAATTAACTTGTTTTAATCTTCACCACAGTCCCATGTCCCCATTTTACAGATGAGGCAGCTGAGGTCAGAGAGGTGAAGTAACTTGCCCAGGGTCATGCAGCTGGAAAGTGGTAGAGTTTCTGCTCTTAATCAGGTTACTCAAACAGAACACTTCCCCTGAAAGGTAAGTTTCTATTTCTTAAAATTATCATCATTTATTTGCTTTCACCATGCCCCTGAAGGCTGGACAGTGAACCCAATAGAAACTGGATCCTCCCTAGGTCTGGAGGAAATATGTGGTTATGAGTGATGAATGGGCTTGGACAGGTTATTTGCGGAAGTTATTGGTAAACTGTTCCATTTAGAGAACCGAGGGTGGTAGAGTTCTTCATGCATCGTTGCTCTGGGATGGGTCAGGCTTTGCTTCATGAGAGATGAGCTGGTGCAAGGGGTTTGGAGAATACCAGTATTTCCCTGTGACCCCTAGGTGAGTGGTGCACACGGCACGTATTTCTGCTCCTAATCTGCTGTCTCCCCGTGTTTACCATGCCCTTGCACTCAATGCCTGGACTTGTGTCCTGTGCTTTATAGTTCTTCTGGGATGGTCATCTCAAAGATCTCTATGCCCTTTATTTAAACTTTTTATTATGGAAAATATCAGACATAAACAAAAAGAAAGGCTAATATAATGACACTCAGTTTCAACCATTATCAATATATAGCCAGTCTCTTTTCTTTTTAATAACGCTAACCTCTTCAACCTTTCCCAGACTACTGTACATAAAGTACATCCTAGACATCACGTCACTTAATTCAGTAAATACTGAATGCATCCCTAAAAGTTAAATGTCTCCAAATTAGTTTGCTAGGGCTGCTGAACAAAGCACCACAAACTGGGTGGCTTAAACAACAAACTTTTAATCTCGTAGTTCTGGAGGCTAGAAGTCTGATAACAAGATGTCAGCACATTGGGTTCCTGCTGAGGGCTGTGAGAGAAAGATTTGTTTGAGGCCTCTCTCTCTCTGGGTAGTTCCTTGGTTTGCGACAGTGTAAATCCACCCTTCATGTGGTGTTGCTGCTGTGTGTGTCTGTGTCCAAATTTCTCCTTTTTATAAGGACACCAGCTCTACTGGATTAGGGACCACCCTAATGACCTTGACTACCTCTGTAAAGACCCTGTCTCCAAATATAGTCGAGCTGTGGTGCTAGGAATTAAGACTCCGTTCTGTGAATTTTGGGGAAGACACAGTTCAACCCATAACAGTCTCTTTAAAAAATAAATGTATTAAATGAATAGTAACTCTCACATATCAAATCTAATCATTCATATTTCCTTGATTATCTTTTTTAAAAAAACTATTTGAGTCAGGATCCAAATAAGATATTTTTCAAGACTTTTAATCAATAGGTATGTCTTTTTTTTTTGGGTGCGGGGGAGGGTGTAGTGTATTTGTTGAAGTTGGTTTATTCTGCAGAATGTTCCCCATTCTTACTTTGCTGAACTACATCCATGTGTGGTGACTTACCATGTTCCTCTGACCCTTGTGGGACTTGGATTAGACTCAAGTTCACTTTTGGTTTGTTTGCACAAGACAAAGTAATAGGTGGTGCTGTATTCTTATATCAGGAGGTCCATAATGCCTGTCTTTGGGTTATGAAATGCCATTGATCATTGCTTAGATTCATTATCGTGTGGCTGCAGGATGGTAATACTCTAATTCTACAATTTCTTCATGTATTAGTCAGAATGCTAATGTTTGTAAAGAGGAACTTGTCCTTTCAAGCTGTTGAATTACTCTACTGAAGTACAGTTTGTGTAAGAGAGATAGGAAAAATACTTGATTCTTTCCACTTATTTACTACCTTATAAATATTGGGTGCCTTGGCATCCTACAAGGGTAACCAATGAGTTGTTTTTGTTTTGGAATCAATGAGTTTTTGTGTAACTATGAGCTAATGAGTTTAAACACACTTGGGTTTCAGAATTACTGGAAGCATTCTTTTTTAAATTATTTATTTATTTATTTTTGGCCACGTTGGGTCTTCATTGTTGCATGCGGGCTTTCTCTAGTTGCAGCGAGTGGGGCTGCTCTTCGTTGCAGTGTGTGGGCTTCTCGTTGCAGTGGCTTCTCTTGTTGCGGAGCATGGGCTCTAGGCTCGCGGGCTTCAGTAGTTGTGTCACATGGGCTCAGGAGTTGTGGCGCACAGGCTCTAGAGCACAGGCTCGGTAGTTGTGGTGCACGGGCTTAGTTGCTGTGTGGCATGTGGGATCTTCCCGGATCAGGGCTCGAAACCGTGTCCCCTGCATTGGCAGGCAGATTCTTAACCACGGCGCCACCAATGCAGTGCCTGGAATCATTCTTATTGATACTGAAATTATCCGCTCCTGAGAGGCCTGTCCTTTTGATGCTTCCTCAATAGTCGATAGCTTCCCTGATGGTTGGTTTAAGAAATTCCAGGTTTGTCACGTACATTTCCTGTTTCAAGGGGTGGAATCGGCCCTTTCTTCAAAAAGCCTGCTTTCTTGGGAAATGGTATTTAGAGATCACAGTGTGATCGTGCTCCTCCTGGGACTACGTGTGTTGGTATTTCCTTGGTTGTTCATTTTCTTTCTTTTTTAAAAATACTAATTAATCAGTTAATTAATTGGCTGCGCCACATCTTAGTTGTGGCGTGCGGGATATTCGTTGCTGTGTACGGGATCTTTTAGTTGTGGCGTGCGGGATATTCGTTGCTGTGTACGGGATCTTTTAGTTGTGGCGTGCGGGATATTCGTTGCTGTGTGCGGGATCTTTTAGTTGCGGCATGCGGGATCTAGTTCCCTGACCAGGGATTGAACCTGGGCCCCCTGCACTGGAAGCGCAGAGTCTGGACCACCAGGGAAGTCCCGGTTGTTCATTTTCTTTGCAGCATTTATGCCCTCAGTTCCTTTCCCTGCTGGTTTTAGTCATGGTTACTCTTGTGTATTATTCCCCAACATGTGCTTCTCCATTCTTAAATGTGAACAAATCTGTGCACCCTTTGTTTTTCCTCTCTTAGAAGTTCCATTTGTTCCTACTGTTTTTGTTTTCTACTTGGAAGCAAGCATTCACTTGAATACCCATTGAATTTAAGGTGTCTAAAACCGATTTTTTTGCCTCTCGAATCATCGCTTTGCTTTCTCTGTGAAATTTAATATGACTTAGGTCATGTGGGCTTAGCCTTGAGGTTATCCTTCACTTTCCTCCCTTTTGCTCTCTGGCCACAGGACACCCGGTGTCCTTAAGGTCCCCCCACCCCACCCCATGCTGCCTTTGGTGCGCTTTCCTGTACCCATGGCCACCACCCTGTAGAGGAGTCAGTCGTACATCAACCAATTAAAGCATCTCACCAGCTGTAAATGGGAAAAACAGCCTATAGGCACAACCAGCCTATGGAGGGGTGGCCATGGAGGGCTACTGTTGTGTGTTCTCAAGCTTTAAAATCATCTTTAGGGGTGCCTGAGCACTAATTTTAAGATTCTGTGTTAGTGCCAAGTTGTGAAATTGCTCTTTCAATTTCATAATCTGCAAATGAGTCCTGTAACTCTTCAAATGAAAACAATTGGTCCTTTCTGTCTGAATTACATTAAACTATCCACAACCACAAACAGATTACTTATGGTTGTAAATAGGAAAGGTCATAAAAAAAGAGGTTTTTGGTTTCAGCAGTATTCACTTGAAGTCATGGGAGATTAAAGAAGAAATAATTGGTAAATCTCTGTTTCTGGCTTTTTTTTTTTTTTTTTTTTGACTTAAACAAGAGAAGCTTATTCTCTCACAGTTCTGGAGTCTGGAAGTCCAAGATCAAGGTGTCAACAGGATTGGATTCTTGCCTTTCTCTGGCTTTCAGGTGACTGCCTTCTCACTGTGTCCTCACATGGCCTATCCTCTGTGTGCACAGAGCCCCGTGTCTCTTTCTCTCTCTCTCTTTTTTTTTTAATTGGAGTAAAATTGTTTTACAATGTTGTGTTAGTTTCTGCTGTACAATGAAGTGAATCAGCTGTATGTATACCTATATCCCCTCCCTCTTGGACCTCCTTCCCACCCCATGCCACCCATCTAGATAGTCACAAAGCACCAATCTGTTTCTGTTTAGATTGGCGATTAGGAATACGTGCGATCCCATGAATAAAGACTGAGAGGAAAAGAAGTTAACTACTAGTGGGTGGGAGATAGTGTAGTAGTTATCCAGATTTCAGTGCTCCATGGCCAAACAGCCAAAGTGACTTTTAAAAAACTTTAAACATTTTTAAACTTTAAATCTTTTTTCTGCACATGATCCAGTAGATCTTTGTTTTAAACTCTCAAGAGCCTTAAAAATACTTACCCTTGTTCTTTTCTGTGCAAAATGGTAACCTAAGTGTGAAGTAAGAGCCTTGTCGGCCTGATTGAGAACATCGAGAGAGAGGACCTTTGTCGTTTTCATTGACAGCATTTCTGATATCAGATACATGGTGTCTTCTCCAATACCACTTCTCTGACCCTCCAGCAACAACTAGGTGTCCTGCAATTCAATTCAATTCTGATGCTAACTATCGGATTTAGTGTCAGATGCCACAGGTTAAGGGTTCTGTCTCGCAGGACTGCCCTCGTTTCAGGTGCCAGGTGCAGTGGGATGCCAAGTCTCCTCACCTTTTTGCCTGGCTGACTATAAATCTGGATGGAGGGTCCCACAAGGCTCCCACTCCCCTTGGTAATTCACTAGAATGGCTCACAGAACTCAGGAAAAGTGCCTTACTTACTACTACTATAATTTACTATAAAGGGTACAACTCAGGAACAGCCAAGTGGAAGAGGTGCATAGGGTAAGGTATGGGAAAGGGGCGTGGAGCTTCCATGCCCTCTCCGTTGCCCATTCTCCCCACATTGCCGCATATTCACCAGCCCAGAAGCTCTCCGAACCCAGTCTTTTTAGGTTTCTATGGAGACTTCCGTACATATGTGTGATTGGTTAAATCACTGACCATTAGTGATTAATTCAGTCTCCAGCCCCTCTCTTCTTCCCAGACGTGGAGAAGTGAGGATGTAAGTTCCAAACCTCCAATTGTGCCTTAGTCTTTCTGACGACCAGACCTTCATCCTGAAGCTATCTAGGGGCCTACTGAGAGTTGCCTCGTCAGAATAAAAGACACTCTTGTCACTCCTATCATTCAGGAAACTATGGGATTTAGGAGCTCTGTCAGGAACCAGGGACAAAGACCAGATATGTATTTCTTATGCCACAGGAGACTATCTTATCCTCAGTGCCTGGCATCACTTGGCATAAAACTTTTCGAAGAATGAGTGGTAGAATAACAAGTCGAATTGTAATCATACACTTTATTCTAGAAGGGCATTCAGGTAATTTAGAAGAAGGCATTCATAAACCAAGTAGACTACGAAGTAGCACGAGCTGAAAAAGGAGGCCAAGAAAAAAAAAACACCCCCAAACAGAAAACAGACAAACAAACAAAAACTTTGGTGGGATCAAAGATGATTTAGGAATAAGGTTAAAAATCATCCTTGTGTCCTACACAGTACTTTGGGCTCTCCCTCCCCTTTCTCCGCTTCTTTCTCCTACCTCTTGCTACGGTTACCAGTTTATTATGAAGGATCCAAGTCAGGAATAGCCAAATGGAAGAGATGCATAGGGCAAAGTAGGGGGGAAACGGCATGGTGCTTCTTGCCCTCCTACATGCTTCCCTTTTCTCTCTCCCTCAACTTTTTTTTTCTTCCTGTTTTTGAAAGCACAGAAGTACATTTAAACAAAACAAAACTCCGAGTCCCACACTGAAGTTTTTGCTTCTTGTGACGCCTATTAGAGAGCAGCTGGACTGAATCAAATGTGAGTTTTGTTCTATTAACACTGTGATGTGTACAATAGTGGATCAAACTCAGTGGATATCAAAATGAGGTGTGAGTTAACCTATAATTTAATGGGACATTTGTGTCTCTCTCCCGCCCCCCCACAGTGAGGGTTTCTTCTTTAAACAATAGTGAAGGGAATTCCCTGGCGGTCCAGTGGTTAGGATTCGGCACTTTAACTGCGGTGTTCTGGGTTCAATCCCTGGTCAGGGAATTAAGATCCCACAAGCTGCATGGCGTGGCCAAAAAAATAAATAAACAAAAAACAAACGAACAAACGAAAACAATATTGAAAACTTCAGTTTAAGGAGAAAATGAGTCAACTATTTCAAAATACTGAAAAAATTAGAATGTTTAATTTACTCATATAAACCATTTAAGAACACACATAAAAGGACAACCCAGAAGGGCAAAAGTCAAGACACTAACAGTGGTGTGATAGGGTTGTAGGTAACTTTTATTTTTTTACCTTCTTCACAGGAGCTCTGTTTTCATCATTGAGACCCCTTTCCTTCTCTTTAAGGGAATTTAACTTAAATACTTTCATTGGAAACTCAGATTGAGTGTATTTTAAGGATGAATATAGGGCTCATTTGATAACCAAAATAGGGATAAGTTACTGAGTCCAAGAAGAAAATGGAGGGAAATAAGCCTGATTTTAAAGAAGAAGCTTTAAGATTGATGGTCAGGGACTTCCCTGGTGGTACAGTGGTTAAGAATCTGCCTGCCAATGAAGGGGACAGGGGTTCGAGCCCTGGTTGGGGAAGATCCCACATGCCGTGGAGCAGCTAAGCCCGTGTGCCACAACTACTGAGCCTGAGCTCTAGAACCCGCGAGCCACAACTACTGAGCCCACATGCCTAGAGCCCACGCTCTGCAACAAGAGAAGCCACCACAATGTGACGCGTGTGCACCTCAGTGAAGAGTAGCCCTGTCTCGCCGCAACTAGAGAAAGCCGTGTACAGCAATGAAGACCCAATGCAGTCAAAGATAAATAAAGTTATTAAAAAAAAAAAAGATTGATGGTCAGGAAAGCTTACAATACTCTGTCAGATACAGGTAAACTGCTAGATAGGAAATCTCTCTTAACATCCTTCAAAATAATTGAGTATTTAAATCCATTGAAAGTGGCATGCCATTCAGGTAAACTGGGGGCCCCTGATTTGTTCATCCTAGAAAAAGGGAGTCTTCAGGATTCAGACAGGACAGTATGTTATAGAGACTTGGGTTACAGGGTGAGGAAGATGTTAGTCTTGTTGTTTTTCTTTATGACTCTATCATGTTCTTTTTTTTTTTTTAAACATCTTTATTGGAGTATAATTGCTTTACAATGGTGTCTATCATGTTCTTGATGTCATCCTGCCGACTGGCTTATTATAAAAAAAGTATGGAATTAAATATGCTTGAAAATGGCCTTTTTGGGGGGTAGAAATTTCTTTGCGTTTTAACATGTATATATTTGTGTTCTGCCATCGCAGTCAGGATATAGGATAATCCTATTGCACCAAAAAAAACACCCCCATGGTAACCTTGGGGGTGTTTTACTTGCTGCCCCCACCAACAAATAAAGAGTTGGTGTGTGTCATATGATAAATATGTTTAACTTTATAAGAAACTGACAAACTCATCTCCAAAGTGGCTGTACCATTTTTACATTCCCACCAGTAATTTTTTTTAACATCTTTATTGGAGTATAATTGCTTTACAATGGTGTGTTAGTTTCTGCTTTACAACAAAGTGAATCAGTTATAAATATACATATGTTCCCATATCTCTTCCCTCTTGCATCTCCCTCCCTCCCACCCTACCTATCCCACCCCTCTAGGTGGTCACAAAGCACCGAGCTATCTCCCTGTGCCATGCGGCTGCTTCCCACTAGCTACCTATTTTACATTTGGTAGTGTATCTATCCCACCAGTAATTTTTGAGTGATCCAGATGGTCAGCATCATCACCAGCATTTGGTATTGTTGATGTTTTTTATTTTAGCTACTCTAATAGATGTGTAGTGGTATCTCATTTTGGTTTATTTACATTTCTGTAATGGCTAATGATGTTGAGCATTTTTTTTTTTTTTTTTTGCGGCACACAGGCCTCTCACTGTTGTGGCCTCTCCCGTTGCGGAGCACAGGCTCCGGACGTGCAGGCTCAGCGGCCATGGCTCACGGGCCCAGCCGCTCCGCAGCATGTGGGATCTTCCCAGACCGGGGCACGAACCCGTGTCCCCTGCATCGGCAGCTGGACTCTCAACCACTGCGCCACCTGTTGAGCATTTTTTCATGTACTAATTATCTTCTGCATATCCTCTTTGAAATGTCTGGTTACCTCTTTTGCTACTTAATTGGGTTGTTTTCTTATTATTGGGTTTTGAGAGTTCTTCATCTGTCATGGATACAAGTCTTTAGTCAACTATGTGATTTGCAGATATTTTCTCCTGATGAGTAATTCTTCCCATTCCCTTATCATTTTCTTTATCAGAACAAAAGTTTTAAACTTTAATGAAGTCCAATTTATTTATTTCGACCATCCCCCCTTTTTGTATAGTACTTTTGGTGTGTTGTCTAAAAACTGTACTTAAATCTAGCCTATGAAAGTTTTCTCCTGTTGTGAAGTTTTATAGCCTTATATTTTTTTTTTTTTAAATCTAAATTTATTTATTTTTGGCTGCGTTGGGTCATCGTTGCTGCACGCAGGCTTTCCCTAGGTGCGGCCAGAAGGGGCTACTATTCACTGCGGTGTGCAGGCTTCTCATTGTGGTAGCTTCTCTTGTTGCAGAGCACGGGCTCTAGGCGTGCGGGCTTCAGTAAGTAGTTGTGGCACGTGGGCTCAGTAGTTGTGGCTCGCAGGCTCTAGAGCACAGACTCAGCAGTTGTGGCGCACCGGCTTAGTTGCTCCATGGCATGTGGGATCTTCCCGGACCAGGGCTCAAACCCATGTCCCCTGCATTGGCAGGAGGGTTCTTAACCACTGCGCCACCAGGGAAGTCCCTAGCCTTATGTTTTACATTTATACCTATGATGCATTTTGTATTAATTTTTGTATAATGTGTGAGGCTTAGGCAGACACATTTTTTTTGCATATCGATGTCTAGTTAATCCAACACAGTGTGTTGAAAAGACTGTCCTTTCTCCATTGAATTGCCTTTGCATTTTTGTCACAAATCATTTGGCCATGTTTGTGTGAATATTTCTGGATTCTGTTTTGCTCCGTTGATTTATATGCTATCCCTTTGTCAATACTATACTTTCTTGGCAGCTGTGGCTTTAAATAGTAAGTCTTAAAATTGGGTAGTGTTATTCTTCTAACCTTATTCTTTTTCAAATTGTTATAGCTATTCTAGTTACTTTGCCTTTCCATATATATTTTAGAACCAGTTTTTCGTTCTAAAAATTCTGCTGGAAGTCAACAAGTCCTACATGTGTTTTGTGAGATTCATACCTATGTATTTAAATTGGGGGGGCCTGCTGTTATAAATGATTTTTTATTTTAAACTGTAAAGTACACATAAAATTCACTATACTAACCATTTTAAAGCATATTGTTCAGCAATGTTAAGTATATTTACATTGATGCTAAACTAATTAGTTCTAAAAGTTTAAAAAAAAATGTTATATTTTGTTGGCTGCTCTGCAAGGCTTGGGACTTTAGTTCCCTGAGCAGGGATTGAACCCGGGCCCTGGAAGTGAAAGCTCTGAGTCCTAACCCCTGGACCGCCAGGGAATTTCCCTAAAAGTTTGTTTTCTTAATAGATTGTGTGAAATTTTCTACTTAGACAATCATGTCATTGCAAGTTGGCATAGTTTCACTTCTTTTCCAATCTATATGCCTTTTGTTTCCTTTTCTTGCCTTGTTACACTGCCCGAGTTCTTTGAATGAGAGTAGACATCCTTGCCTTTTTCTTACCCTTTGTGAGAAAACATCCAGTCTTTGACCTTTAAGTAAAATGTTAGCTGTAGGGTTTTTGTAGATGCCCTTTATGTGGTTGAGGATATTATTTATATTCCTAGTTTGCTGACCGTCTTTATAATGAGTGAATGTTGGTTTGTGTCAAATGCTTTTTCTGCAAAAATTGATATGAGCATACATTTGTTTTAGGCTGTTACTACGATGGATTATATTGTTCTTCAAATATTGAACCAATCTTACATTCCTGTGATAAATTCCACTTGGTTGTGGCGTTTATTCTTTGAACATATTCCTTGATTCAGTTTGCTCACTTTTTGGTTGACAACTTACTGTATTTCTCTTGATGAGGGATATTTGTTTGTAGTTTTATTTTTTTGTGTTGTCTTTGACTTTGTTATCAGGGTAACAAACCCTCAAACTGTCTTGTGAAGTGCTTGCTTATGTGTTCTGGAAGAGGTTGTGCTGAGTTGGTGTTATTTCTTTAAACGTTTGATAGCATTTGCCAGTGAAACCACCTGAGCATAGAGATTTCTTCCTCAGAAGACTTTTTATTTTTTTTTTAGCTCAAATTCAGTCTTTGAAAATAGTTACAGGGCTTTTTTGGCTATTTTATCTTGCGTAGTTTTGGTGATTTGTAGTTTCTGAAAAATTGGTTCATTTCATCCAAGTTGTTGAATAGAGGTGCGTAAAGTTTTGCAGTATTCCCTCATTATGCTTTAATTGACTTGGGGTCTATAGTGTTATCTCCTCTGTTCCTGATATTGGTAGTTTGTGATCTCTTGCCCCCCCCCCGCCCCCCCTCTGTTTCCCTCTGTCTCTCTCATCATCTTTGTCAGTCTGGCCAGAGGTTTAATTTATTTATTTATGTTCCTCCAAAGAAACAGCATTTGGTTTCATTGATCTTTACCTTCTTTCTTTCTTTTCATTGATTTTGCTCTTCAGTATTTCATTTATTCTGCTTGTTTTGGGTTTATTTTGTGCTTCCTTTTGCTAGTTTTTTAAGTTGGAAGCTTGGGTTATTAATTGGAGACCTTTTTTTTCTAATGTAAACATATGATGCTATGAATTTCCCTTTAAAGCACTTAATCCCATAAATCTTGGTGTATTTTTAAAATTTTTGTTCAGTTCCAAATATTTTCTAATTTCCCTTGAGACTTCCTCTTTGACCTGTGGATTTTTTTTTTTTTTTTGGACTATGTAGTTTAAATTTCCAAATGATTGGAGATTTTCCAGTTATCTTTTTGTTATTAACTTCTAGTTTAATTCCATTATGGTTCGTAAACATACCTTATATGTTTATATTTCCTTAAAATCTGTTGATACCTGTTTTATATCTTTGTTTTAGACAGATACAGTATATCTTGGGAAATGTTTCATGTTGAGTAGAGTGTTTCTTTTAAGTTTTTTCTAGTCTCTACCTACTAGATACCAGCAGCTCCCTGCCTGCCCAAGTTGTGATTATCAACAATGTCAACAGACATTGTCAAATATCCTCTTGGGGACAACATAATCCCCAGTTGAGAACCACTTTCTGGTAAGTAATGTGTTATTTTTCTCTGGCTGCTTTCAAGGGTTTTTTTTGTTTTTGATTTTCAACAGTTAGTTTATGATATGTCTGGAGATAGATTTCTTTGGGTTTATCTTGTTTGAGGTTGTAAAGGGAAAGAACCCAGTTTTCCCCCTGTGTCGGGAGAAACCCAGTTCTTTCCTATTATGTGTTTTTTTTTCCTGTGTGTCTCCTTTATTACTCAGAACACTTCACTTCTGTCACTCTGGTCACCAATGTGTGGCGATGTTTCCCTTCAACAAGCAATTCTCTGCAACACCAGCTGGGTGTCCTACAATTTTAACTGAATTTTTAACACTTTCTACCTGGAGATAATGTTAGGTTCCACAGGTTAAGGGCCTGTAGCCTCAGTAGTCCCAGAAGACGACACCCTGCCCTTGCCTTGCATGTGTCAGTCACAAGCCTGGGTTATCATCACCTGTGCTTCTGACCAACCAGCTATAGATAGAAGGTTCCAAAGACCTCGCTCCTTGGGTTTGACTGATTTGCTAGAGTGGCTTACAAAACTGAGGGCAACATTCACTTACATTTACCAGTTTATTAAAGGATATAATAAAAAATACAGATGATTAGCCCAATGAGATATATATAAGGCGAGGTCTGGGAGAGTCCTGAGTGCAGGAACTTCTGTCCCTGTGGAGTTGGGGTACATCACCCTCCCTATGTGGATGTGTTCAGTCACCTTTAAGCTCTGTGAACCTCCTACTCTTGGGATTTTATGGAGGCTTCTTCTTGTAGGCATGATCAATTATTAACTCCATTTCCAGCGCCTCTCCCCTCTCTGGAGGACGGGGCACGGGGCTGAAAATTCCAGGCTTCTGATCATGGCTTGATCTTTCTGGTGACCAGCTCCCAACCAGGAGCCATCCAAGAACCTACCTAGAGTTTCCTCAGTAGAACAGGAGATACACCTAGTGCTCTTATCACTTAGGAAATTACAAGAATTTTAGGAGTTCTGTGCCAGGAAGAGGAGGGGTTGAGGCTGGGAGACCAATATATGTATTTTCTATTATCTCACAGGGGTTCACTGAACTTTTTCAATCTATAGGTTTATATCTTTTGCCAAATTTGGAGAATCTTCAGTAATCATATATATATTTTTTAACATCTTTATTGATGTATAATTGCTTTACAATGTTGTGTTAGTTTCTGCTGTATAACAAAGTGAATCAGCTATATGCATACATATATCCCCATATCCCCTCCCTCTTGTATCTCCCTCCCACCCTCCCTATCCCACCCCTCTAGGTGGTCACAAAGACGTGAGCTGATCTCCCTGTGCTATGCAGCTGCTTCCCACTAGCTATCTATTTTACATTTGGTAGTATACATAAGTCCATGCCACTCTCTCACTTTGTCCCAGCTTCCCCTTCCCCTTCCCTGTGTCCTCAGGTCCATTCTCTACGTGTGCATCTTTACTCCTGTCCTGCCCCTAGGTTCATGAGAACCATTTTTTTTTAGATTCCATATATATGTGTTAGCATACGGTATTTGTTTTTCTCTTTCTGACTTATTTCACTCTGTATGACAGACTCTGGGTCCATCCAACTCACTTCAAATAACTCAATTTTGTTTCTTTTTATGGCTGAATAATATTCCATTGTATATATGTGCCACATCTTCTTTATCCATTCATCTGTCGATGGACATTTAGGTTGCTTCCATGTCCTGGCTATTGTAAACAGAGCTGCAATGAACATTGTGGTACATGACTATTTTTGTGAATTATGGTTTTCTCAGGGTATGTGCCCAATAGTGGGATTGCTGGGTTATATGGTCGTTTTATATTTAGTTTTTTAAGGAACCTCCATACTGTTCTCCATAGTGGCTGTGTCAATTTACATTCCCACCAACAGTGCAAGAGGGTTCCCTTTTATCCACACCCTCTCCAGCATTTATTGTTTGTAGAGTTTTTGATGATGGCCATTCTGACCAGTGTGAGGTGATATCTCATCGTAGTTTTGATTTGCATTTCTCTAATGATTAATGATGTTGAGCATCCTTTCATGTGTTTGTTGGCAATCTGTATAACTTCTTTGGAGAAATGTCTATTTAGGTCTTCTGCCCATTTTTGGATTGGGTTGTTTGTTTTTTTGATACTGAGCTGCATGAGCTGCTTGTATATTTTGGAGATTAATCCTTTGTCAGTTGCTTCGTTTGCAAATATTTTCTCCCATCCTGAGGGTTGTCTTTTCATCTTGTTTATGGTTTCCTTTGCTATGCAAAAGCTTTTAAGTTTCATTAGGTCCCATTTGTTTATTTTTGTTTTTATTTCCATTTCTCTAGGAGGTGGGTCAAAAAGGATCTTGCTGTGATTTTTGTCATAGAGTGTTCTGCCTATGTTTTCCTCTAAGAGTTTTATAGTGTCTGGCCTTACATTTAGGTCTTTAGGAAATATGGAACGCTTCACGGATTTGTGTGTCATCCTTGAGCAGGGGCCATGCTGAGCTTGTCTGTATTGTTCCAATTTTTAGTATATGTGCTGCTGAAGTGAGCACTTCAGTAACCATTTATTCAAAGATATGTTCAGCAAGTGTTTTTCCTTTTTCCTGTCTTTCTGAGATACCGATAACGTAAATTAGGCTTTTGGTATTTTCCCACAGGGCTTTGAGCCTCTGTGCATTTTTTCTCTCAGTTGTTCAGATTGAATAATTGCTATTGATCTGTCTTCGTGAGCAGTGACAGTTTCCTTTGTTGTTTCCAGTCTGCTATTTTGTTCATCCAGTGAGTTTATTTAGGGTTATTGTGTTTTGGTTCTAAATTTTTATTTCTTTTATACCTACTGTTTCTTGGACATTTTCTTTCTGCTCTTTTCAAGAGTGCTCACCCTTTGTGGAACATTTTTATAATAGTTTCTTTAAAGTCTGTCAGATAATTCCAACATCTTTGTCATTCTTGGCATTTGCATTTGTTGATTGCCTCATCCCCTATGAGTTGAGATTTTCCTAGCTCTTTATATAAGTAATTTTGGATTGTACCTTGAACATTTTGAATATAATATTATGAGACTCTGGATCTTGGTTCAAACCCTATGGAGAATGTTGATAATTTCATTTTAGAATACAGTTTGACCCAATTGGCTTCAGGCTGCAAGTTGCAGCCGGCCTTCTGTGAATTATGGTTCCAATTTCACTTCATTTTTGAAGCCTTTGAAGTACTCTTTGGCTCTGTCTCCTGTGTGTAGTAGCACTCAGTGGGTGGCCAGTTTGGGACCTGGGTGATGATCTCTCCCATGGTTCTGCTCTCAAAGTCTTGGGTATGCTGTTTGTTTTCTGATGCAAGCATGTGCATATTGGAGCTAAATCCAGGATTTCCTAAACAGCTTCATGCAGTTGCTTTCCTGAGCTCCTCCCTTTGCATGATCTGATTAGTACTTTGATTCTCAAGGGCTTCTCTTTCTGGTTTTTCAGCCAGAAAAGATAGGGCCTTGGTTACCCTGCTTGGTTGTACACTTCTCATGACTGCACTCATGTCTGGGGCTAAGTGGCAGGAAGACAGGGGCAAAAAAGCAATAAGATTCAACCCACCCCCTTGGAACCATAGTTCTTCCCCTTCATCAGAGTTTTAGGTACCCCTTTCCTGCTCTTCAAGCCAGAGCTGCAGGACTTCTCCTCGAGTTCTGTCTGTGCTCAGTAACAATTTCCAAGTGTTTGTTTGTTTGTTTGCGGTATGCGGGCCTCTCACTGTTGTGGCCTCTCCCATTGCAGAGCACAGGCTCCGGATGCGCAGGCGCAGCGGCCATGGCTCACAGGTCCCGGACCGGGGCACGAATCCGTGTCCCCTGCATCGGCAGGCAGACTCTCAACCACTACGCCACCAGGGAAGCCCCAATTTCCAAGTTTTAAACTGCCCCAAGTCCAGGCTGGGGCATACCAGAGGGAAGAAGGGCAGAATAAATCATCTCACGTTTGGTGGTACTTTAAATTCCCCGCTCCACCTGCTATCATCTACTTTTCTTTTTTTTAAAACATAAATTTATTTATTTTTAAGTTTATTTTTGGCTGCGTTGGGTCTTCGTTGCGGTGTGTGGGCTTCCCATTGTGTGGTGGCTTCTCTTGCTGTGGAGCACGGGCTCTAGGCGCGTGGGCTTCAGTAGTTGTGGCTCGCGAGCTCTAGAGTGCAGGCTCAGTAGTTGTGCACAGGCTTAGTTGCTCCACGGCATGTGGGGTCTTTCTGGACCAGGGCTGGAACTCGTGTCCCCTGCATTGGCAGGCAGATTCTTAACCACTGTGCCACCAGGGAAGTCCCTTATATACTTTTCAGAGTCTTCAAATAGTTGCGTCATACATTCTGTCCAGATTTTATCCTCATTCCATGGGAGAAACAGGGTAGACTATCCCCACTCAGTTTATAGTTTTCTTGTTACTTTGAAATTTCAAGAGGTTAAATTATCTCTTGAGAAATAAATGATATTGAATCATTTATTTCTTAAGAATAGAGTAACTATTAAGTAACTTGCTTTAAGGGTTTTTTTTTTTTTTTTCTCATAGGTAACCCTTGGTTGAATTAAGGCTGAGCAGGCACTTAGCTATCATTTACAAAAAGAAGCTTGTATTCAAACTGTCCATGTGATCCAGTACTGGAGATGTGTGTGTAAGGCTAAAAGAGAGATAATTTCACATTTAAATTTATAAAAGCCTTCCCCTTTTGCTCTTTTCCTATAGCTTCCCACCTCTGACATGAATGAACAAAATATTCAGGGTTAACGTGGGGGAGGGAGAAGTCCCCAGGCAGGGGGTTTAGAACAGTCAACCAAGTGGGAATGGCAGGGCACTCTTCATCCTGTTGCTAATTTTAGCAGCAGCAGCCAGAGAGGCAGGGTTGCCTCAGTCCTCGAGGTATTTTTTTCCCTTTTGTATTTTTGTATTGCTGAATGGCCTACTTGGTCTTACCCAAAAATACAATCTTACTATTTAGAGTTACTCTCATGTGGGGATGAGAAAGGCTGTAATTTTCTGGGGTCTTCCCTAGATGTGTAGTATACATGCACTGACATCTTCTCAGGATTCCTCAGTTGTTGGTTCTTACACACAAAAGGAGGTGTTCAGTAAGTATTAGTTGAACCGATGAAGTCATATGATGCTTTTCAGAACATGACCATAACCCAAATAGAGATCAGTGTTCATCTTGATAGATTCTTTCTTGGTCTAATGTTGTTTTGTGTTACACTTCCTCCATGTACAAGTATGTGTAAAAAGAGTTAAAATCGTTTAATTAGCTTAGTTGGATTGATGGTAGTGAATTGATATTTCAGTCTTTTTTCTTTTTAACAAGTCCTATATTTGATTTGTCCATTTTCACTCATTTTTAGGCTCACAATTACATTCCTAGCTCTTATTCCCCTCTTTTCTTTACTACTCTGCCTTTAAGTTTTAGATCAGCTTAATAGCATACCCGTGGGGAGTCCTGACCATGGGCAGGACAGGATGCTAAACTCTTCAGAAGGAGTCTCATTTGATTCATCCAGCCAACCCTAGATACCGAAAGGAAATAGTGCTATCCTGACTTTAGGGAGTGGAGGGGAGGTAGCTGAGAACTGGAGAGACTTGCCTAGGTTTTACAGCTAACATTGGATGAGTGGAATTCAGACCTGGCAACCTGACCCTAAAGCCCCCTTTTTAAACTGCAGTAGTTTTGTCATCTCATATGTAAAAATAAGAATGTGACCTCTCACTTCCCCTGCAAGTCTATTTATGACTTGCAACACTAACTTCATCAGTATGTTTTTATTTAGATATACTGTAATTTCTTACTATGTTTGACCTATAATGAACACTGAGATATTTACATAAAGAGACTTGCATTTTCAACTCTCAGACCTGCACCCTCTTTTTGGTTGTTTGCTTGCTTGCTTTTATTGCTTATTTTATTTTTTTTGGCCGCACCGTACGGCCTGTGGGATCTTAGTTCCCCGATCAGGGATTGAAACTGGGTCGGCGGCAGTGAAAGCCCGAGTCTTAACCACTGGAACACCAGGGAATTCCCCTGCATCCTCTTTTTAACAAACATTTTCTAATGTCCCAATTACAGTCCTGAAGTGAAATTCACAGAAAATATAATTATATATGTATTTAAATCTTTAAAATTAAAATTTAAAAATCAATATAATGTCCTAGACATACCAGAAAGAAGAAATAAAAGGGAATTCGTTTATACAAAGTAATTTTTCAGTACATAAACACTTGGGCATGACCAGAGCTTGAGGCACAGTGAAATAATCAAGTACTTGTACAGTACTTGTATTATTATAGAATAATCCTCAGCAGACCAGTACTGGTGCTAATAATATACAGGTATGACATGGGTGACTCGACGTTGTGTTGCTCTCAGTTAAGTGGTTTTCTATAGTGGTGATAAGCAGGTCAAAATATAATTGTATATTGATTTACATGGTGGTTGCAGTTTTGGAAGATAGAATATATATTAAAACTGAGCAATAAATACTAAGGGTATATGCTCAGAAAAAATGGGCTTTTTATGTATATATATGTCAAGGACCTTGAAGAGCTGTGCAGGGCTGGGGTGCCTCCGCTGTGTGAGGCTGTCCTGCACAAATCAGGATGTGTGACATATCTGGTCTCTGCCCGTCCAGTGTTCGTGAGGCCCTCTTCCCCCACCCCAAAGGACCCACAGCTTTCTAAAACCACCCCCGAAGTGGTCAGGTTTTCTCCACTGAGAATTACTGCTCTAGGTTATTCCTTCCCCAGCTTCATGGAAGGATGAGTTTTCTGTTTGTTTGTTTTATTGTTTTGTATTTTGGCCACACTGTGTGGTATGTGGGATCTTACGTTCCCCAACCAGGGATCGAGCACAGGTCCCCTACATTGGGAGCGTGGAGTCTTAACCACTGGACTGCCAGAGAAGTCCCAAGGATGAGGTTTTTAAATTTCTAATCAATCACTGACATTTTATAAAATGCAAAATTTGTTAGAAAAATGAAATTCTAAAGTCAGTCAAAAACACAAGTCCTGGTCTTTATTCTTAGATTTAGCAGACATAAAATTCCTGGCAATCTGCCATAAAAATTTCTTCCTTTCTCTCTCTCACTCTTTCTCCCTCCCTCCCTCTCTCTCTCCCCCCCCTTCCTTCCCTCCTTCTTTCTTCCTTCCTTTCTTTTTCTCTCTCTTTCTTTCTCCCTTTCTCTGTCTCTCTCTTTCACTTTCTCTTTCTTTCTTTCTTTCTTTCTTTCTTTCTTTCTTTCTTTCTTTCTTTCTTTCTTTCTTTCTTTCT
>NW_020837949.1:74994586-75016349 GCF_003676395.1 Aethalodelphis obliquidens | reverse complement strand
TCTTTCTTTCTTTCTTTCTTTCTTTCTTTCTTTCTTTCTTTCTTTCTCTCTTTCTCTCTTTCTCTCTTTCTCTCTCTCTCTCTCTCTCTCTTTCTCTCTCTCTCTCTTTCTCTCTTTCTCTCTTTTCCCTCCCTCCCTCCCCCTCCATCCCCGTCTCTGTCTCTGTCTCTCTGTCTCTCTTGTGGGATCTTAGTTCCCTGACCAGGGATTGAACCTGTGCCCTCGGCAGTGAAAGCACCGAGTCCTGAGTCCTAACCACTGGACTGTCAGGGAATTTCCCATAAAAATTTCTAAATGTTTAATCTCTACTTCTGAACCTACCTTGCCACGGAGTGGTCTCTTTATCTCAGTCTTTCTTTCCCTGAAGTCACCCAAAGTGAATGTATGTATCTGAAAAATTCTTCCTCTTGGAAGATTTTTTAAAAAATAAATTTATCTTATTATTTTTTAAAATTTTGGGCTGCTTGGGTCTTCGTTACTGCACATGGGGTTTCTCTAGTTGTGGCGAGCGGGGGCTACTCTTTGCTGCGGTGTGCGGGCTTCTCATTGTGGTGGCTTCTCGTTGCAGAGCACGGGCTCTAGGCGTGCAGGCTTCAGTAGTTGTGGCACGTGGGCCTCAGTAGTTGTGGCTCGAGGGCTCTAGAGCGCAAGCTCAGTAGTTCTGGCGCACGGGCTTAGTTGCTCCAAGGCATGTGTGATCTTCCCAGACTAGGGATCGAACCTGTGTCCCCTGCATTGGCAGGCGGATTCTTTACCACCAGGGAAGTCCATCTTGGAAGATTATAGTTGCATTCTCCCTAGCCAAATGCTCAAATGCTTTATTCCCAACACCTCCTTTGTTGTCCATAAATATTACTTTTTACAAAAACTCTTGTTTAATGATGGAAGTGAACTTAACCGCCTTCACTATCAGGGATGCTTTTTTATTCCATGACAGAAATTTGCGGTGTAGTTTAACAGGCATATCTCAAACTGGTTTTGATTCCTCGTTAGCTTTATATACTTAAAATCCACCGTGTTTTCTGCATGCACTTCCACAGAGAAGCAGTGACTTTTCCAACCTTAATTTTAGAAGACTTCCTGCAATGTTTTTCATACCGTGAAGAGCCTTAGTGATTGAAAATAATTCTTATAACGAGCCAAGAAGGGTCCTGGATCATAAAATGCCACAAGCAGTTCACATTGGTGACGCTGATGGCAGAACACCCTCAGCAGGGGGCCTGCACCTGCTTCTCCTGAGAATCTGTGGGGAGACTGAAAGTACTCCCTGAGAGATTGGATGCTTTTGGCACAGTGACTGAATCTTAAATGTGACCAGCTTGTTCTTCCTACTTTTGGGTTACTCTGGAACAGCAGAACAGTTGTGTGATTTGTGTAGGGACCGTCCTTCCAGTGTGAGTTAAAAATCTGAGTTTTGATAGCATCCTGAATACCTTCCCTCCTCCAGCTGCCTCTTCACACGCGGTCCTTCTGCTGTGATGCATACAATTGGCTTTGGCCTGTGTTTGTGTAAGTGCCTATGGGGTGGACCCAGGCACAGAGTCACGAGGTGGGTTTTGAAGTTGTTCTCGAGTGAACTGGAAATGCTTGGGCCTTGAGGTGTTTCTTACAATTTTTGGTGCATGTAGCAAGTGCAGTTTGGGGGAAGGACATGATTCTATTGTCTATCTTGCTTTGTAAGGCTGGGTCAGCCTAGTTGGAACAGCCCCCTGTGGTTGTGATAGCTGTGTGGCAGAGGTGGTGGTATGCTTTAGGAAAGCTCTGTTGACAGCACCAGCTCTCAAGATGTGTATCCTGAGGAGCAGGACACAGTCAGCTGAGGCTCTCTGAGACCAAAACCACCTGTTCAGATATAGCGCAGATACATTTTGTTTTTTGACTTCTACAGAGTTGAGATGTGTTCATCATCTTAGATAGATTTACCTATATATGATCAGCCAGAAAAGCAATAGAATAATTTGGGTGGAGAATTTTTGAACATTGTCTTGTTCCATGATCCTCCATCCTAGAGAGATGGGATACAGGAGACATGAATGCTTTTTCAGTTGGTCAGTTCCCATGTGCCTCTCATACACACTGAGAACATGTTTAAAGGTGCATACTTTTTGTCACGTGTTCCATAACCACCAGTTAGTAATCTGATATGGTGTTTAACTAAAGAAATAACAATTTGTTCCAACGTTGGGGGGAAGACTGGTTCATCTGGCCTTAGTGGGTGCTGTGGACTGAATGTTTGTCTCCCCAGAACTTATATGTTGAAGCCCTAATCCCCAGTGTGATGGTATTAGAAGGGGGAGCCTTTGGGAGGTAATTAGGTCATGAGAGTAGAGCCCTATGAATGGGATTAGTGCCCTTATAAGAAGAGACACAAGAGATGCTTTCTCTCTGCCATGTGAGAATATAGCAAGAAGGTGACTGTCTATAAATCAGGAAGAGGGCCCTCACCAAGAACTCAACCAGGCTGGCACCCTGATCTTAGACTTCCAGCCTCTAGAACTGTGAGAAATAAATTTCTGTTGTTTAAGCCATCCAGTCTTTGGTATTTGTTACAGCATCCTGAGATGACAAAGATGTTGGGGAAGGTGTCAACATGTGGTATCTTCCTTAGGAAATTTATTTTATAGCTGAATTTTTTCAGTTTAACTTTTATTTTATATTGGAGTGTAGTTGATTTACAGCATTGTGTTAGTTTCAGGTGTACAGTTAAGTGATTCAGTTATACATATACATGTGCCCATTCTTTTTCAGATTCTTTTCCCATATAGGTTATTACAGAATATTGAACAGAGTTCCCTGTGCTATACAGTAGGTCCTTGTTGATTATTTTATATATAGTAGTGTGTATATGTTAATCCCAAACTCCTAATTTATCCCTCCCCCGATATTTGTTCTCAAAGTCTGTTTCTGTTTTGTAAATAAGTTCATTTGTATCATTTTATTTTTAGATTCCACATATAAGTGATATCATATGATATGTGTCTTTCTCTGACTTACCTCACTTAGTATGGTAATCTCTAGGTCCATCCATGTTGCTGCAAATAGCAGTATTTCATTCTTTTTTGTGGCTAATATCCCATTGTATATATGTATCACATCTTCTTTATCCATTCCTCTGTCGATGGACATTTAGATTGCTTCCATGTCTTGGCTAATGTAAATAGTGCTGCAATGAAAATTGGGGTGCATGTATCTTTTCGAAGTATGGTTTTCTCCAGATACATTCCAGTAGTGGGATTGCTAGATCATATGGTAGTTCTATTTTTAGTTTTTTAAGGAATGTCCATACTGCTCTCCATAGTGGCTGTATCAATTTACATTCCCACCAACAGTGCATGAGGGTTCCCTTTTCTCCGCACCCTCTCCAGCATTTATTGTTTGTAGACTTTTTGATGATGGCCATTCCGACTGGTGTGAGGTGATACCTCATTGTAGCTTTTTTTTTTTTTTTGCGGTACGCGGGCCTCTCACTGCCACGGTCTCTCCCGTTGCGGAGCACAGGCTCTGGACGTGCAGGCTCAGCAGCCATGGCTCACCGCAGCATGTGGGATCTTCCCGGACTGGGGCATGAACCCGCGTCCCCTGCATCGGCAGGCGGATTCTCAATCACTGCACCACCAGGGAAGCCCGTCATTGTAGCTTTGATTTGTATTACTCTAATAATTAATCATGTTGAGCATCTTTTCATGTGCTTTTTGGCCATCTGTATGTCTTCTTCCTTAGGAATTTTAAAGTGACTTTTAAAATTCTGTAGTTTGAAAGTTACCAAATATACACATGTAGAGAAAATAGTATAATGAACCCCCATGTACCCAGCTTTAAAGATTATCAGTATTCTTGTTTTATCGATATCCCCTAATTTTGTTGGTTGGTTGGACTATTTTAAAGCAATTCAGGGGGATTGCTGGCACAGAAGATTTGTTTTACATGCTCACGTAAATGTAGGTGTATTCGTTTCCTCTTGCTGCTGTAAGAAATTACCACAAACTTGGTGGCTTAAGACAAGAGAATTTTACTTCCTTACAGTTCAAGAAGCCAGGAGTCTGAAATCAGTCTCAGAGGTCAAGGTGTTGGCGGGGCTGGTACCCTCTGGAGGTGTGGAGGAGAATTCATTTACTTGCCTTTTCCAGTTTTTAGAGGCTGCCTGTATTTCCTGCCTTGTAGCCTCTCCTCCAGGTTCAAAGTACATCACTCCAATCTCTGCTTGTGTTGTCACATGGCTTGCTCTCTGACTTTGATTCCTCTAGTGCCCCTTTTATAAGGACCCTTGTGATAACATCCGGCCCACTTGGATAATTGGGGATAACCTCCCTAGCTCAAGATCCTTAATTCAATCACATCTGCAGAGTCTCTTTTGTCATGTGAGATAGCATTCACAGGTTTCAGGGATTAGGAAGTAGACATATTTGGAACCATTATTCAGACTGCCATAGTAGGACCACACTGCGGTCAGCTCTCACATGTCAAATAAATGGTAGGGCCATGATCTCAAGAGTGGAGACTGAAATCATAGGGAAACACATGAAGATTAAGCTCTTCAAAACCTAGCGAGATTTCTATTCAGAGTACAGCTTGTCATTTTGCACAGCAGATGTGCCATTCCTGTCAGAAAATGAGGAAGAAGGAGGTACATGTTGGTGAATAACTGGTGCCTTTTCGTACATAACGGAAAAGATAGCTGCAGCCCAACATCAGATTCAAGGTGATACTGGTGCGTGCTCCAGCTCAGGCTTGACCTTGTCCAGCCCACAAAACTGTGGACCTAGGGTCATTTTTATCTCTCTTCCCTGAGCTGCAGAGCCTAGCCCCTCCTTGCCTCTGCTTCTCTTGTTATAAACCTTTATTGAACTTATTTGCGTCCCTACTATGTGCTAGGGCTGGATCTGCTGCATGCATTTTCACTAAAGGTTTCCAGCGCTTTGCTTATTCTCCACATAAATTTGAAGATGTGTTTTCATAGAATATAAGGAAGAGGTGATGGGGCTTCCGTGTCTGAACATCAAGCCCCAGAATGATGGATAGGAAGACAGGGGGCTTTGTGCGAAGGTGACTCAACCATACGGAGCCTTTTTCCCATCTGTGGAAAAGAGGTTAACAGTATGGTCCTTTCAGGTTCACCGTGAGAACCAGCAGATAACACAGGTGCCTTGCCCCATAGTTTATTATGAATTAATAAACTTCTTCAATGGATTTTGCCCTTTGGCTGAAATTTTCATCCTTTGGCTCTGCTATAGTGAAGTTAACTTTACTTTTCCTCAACCCCCATCACTCTCTTAGTTTCAGGGCTTTTGCATACATGTTTTCTCTGCCTATAATCCATTTGGTTTTTTCTGTTTTTCTTAATTCCCATTATTAGCCTTTAACTCAGATGTCATTTCTTCCACAAAGTCTTATATTTTTCTGCCATACCTGGATTAGGTGTGTCCCCTATATTTCTCTTATACTTAGCACTATAGCACCACTCAGCAGTTGATATTTTAATTGCCTTCTGACTTGTTTCTGTTCTCCCATCGGACTCTAAAATTTATGGGCCAGGGGCTGTGTCTTCTCCTGTGTTGTCATCAGAGACACAGAACAGAGCCTGGTATAGACGAATGGTCAGTGTTCACACACATCTCTTGGTTGGAAACGTTTTCAACTCTGTAATAGATCAAAATTTTTTTTTCACAGTTAGTTTGCTGGATTTTACGGGGTGTGGGGTGTTGGGAGGGATGGATAGGGTAGGTAGAAGAAAATAGGATATAAGTTTTTTGTCTCAGGTCATTGAGTTTGCTGAAGGAGAAATCAGTCACTGAAGTGTTCTAAAAAAAAATTGATGTTGTTTGTGGATTGTGGGGTGGGGGGGAGCAAATTGAAATCTTCCTTCAAGCTATGTTGGGCTCTTTGCTAGCAGGGAACAAGTTGTGTTTTAGAGAGAAATCTGGTATTCTATCTTGCTTTGGCTGCTTGTTTTATGTTATAAGTAGTTCAAGTGTTTTTGGTTAGTTTTTCTAATAGTGTTTTACCTTAAAATACAGTTTTCTAGTTTTTTTTTTAATAACTTTTAAAAAATTTTTATTTATTTTTGGGTATGTTGGATCTTTGTTGCTGCGTGCGGGCTTTCTCTAGTTGTGGAGAGCAGGGGCTACTCTTCATTGAGGTGCGCGGGCTTCTCATTGTGGTGGCTTCTCTTGTTGCGGAGCACGGGCTCTAGGCACGCGGGCTTCAGTAGTTGTGGCACATGCGCTTCAGTAGTTGTGGCACGCAGGCTTCAGTAGTTGTGGCATGCGGGCTTCAGTAGTTGTGGCTCACGGACTCTAGAGCACAGGCTCAGTAGTTGTGGCGCACGGGCTCAGTTGCTCCCCGGCATGTGGGATCTTCCCGGACCAGGGCTGGAACCCTTGTCCCCTGCATTGCCAGGCGTATTCTTAACCACTGCGTCACCAGGGAAGCCCCCAGCTTTCTATTTTGGGTAAAATTCAGTTTCTTATTTTTTTCTTTTTCAAAGAAAAACATCAGACCTTGTGTTGAAGAAATGAGTCACAGGGAAGTTGGAAGCATCATTGAGTGATGCTCCCTATGGCTGTTACTGAGTGGGCTGTGTTCCCAGATGCCAGCCTCATTAGGATGAATTAATGCTAAGTTCTACTAAGTTTACACCCATTATTACCTCCACGTTCTCCTTTCTCAGCAAATTTGATGCCCATCAGCTCTGAGCATGTTCTATGCGCTTCCAGGATTCCAGTATTGTTGAACACTACTTGAAGTCGCCCAGCTGAACAAATATTTCTGATTGTAAATACTCTTCATGACTTCTTTTCCATAAGACATGGAAAGACATTTCCTGCTTAATTAAACGTGGGCAAGTCTTTGATCAGACACAGCTTTATTTCTGTATGCTAGAAATTTTATCCTGACTTGATATTAATTAATGCATGTTTAATAAGAACCTTTGCTCATATGCTTCCCTCTGTTTCTAGAGACCGAGCTTTATAGTACACGATAGAACCTTACTTTCTGCTGGATGCAGCTTGGTGTTGTCTGTTACTGAGCTTCAGGGTCACCTCTACCTTATAGTGGGTTTTTTTTTTGTTTTTTTTTGCAGTACGTGGGCCTCTCACTGTTGTGGCCTCTACCGTTGCGGAGCACAGGCTCCGGACGCGCAGGCTCAGTGGCCATGGCTCACGGGCCCAGCCGCTCCGCGGCATGTGGGATCTTCCCGGACCCGGGCACGAACCCGTGTCCCCTGCATCGGCAGGTGGACTCTCAACCACTGCGCCACCAGGGAGGTCCCTGTAATTCGTTTTTTAAATCAAACAACCCATATATACATCCAAAAAAAATATGGTACACACACAGTGTAAGATTCATTGTTTGTTCAACTTGCCAGAAATTCATGAAAACATGCATGGATTTGTTTACCCCTTGCAATAACTCTATGGCCTCTGAAAAATCCAATCCAATGATCGAGGGTCAATGATGGGAAATCCATGATACTTGGGTTGCCATGCCTCTTCCTTTCCACAGCAGGAGGGACTCTCTGAAAGATACCCTTTTCCCACTGAGCCTAGATTAAGCCTCAGAATCCTTCTTACATTGTGCTCTAGATAGTCACAACCAATTGTTTGCAGCTGGAACGTGAGAAGAACATTGTGTGTCTCCTTGGACAAGATGATCTTTTAACCTACTATCCATTTTGACGTCCATAAATCCTATTTGGTTCTGCTCTCTTGAGCAGACGCCTGCCTCCTTCACATATACAAAGCCTCCCAATATGTGAAGAGAGCTCATATAGGGGGTACATTGTTTATCTGAGATGCACTTTTCCAGATCACTCAAGTGTCCCTCCTCTGTTTCGCTCCCCTGACCCCTCACAGCTTGTTTCCTGCTGGGGGCGTGGTTTCTGAGTCTCTGAGAGTAGGGTTCAGAACTGAGTATAGTGTTCTATATGGATCTGCACTGTGCTTACTGCAGTGTAGGACCTTTCTTCTCCTTGACATTTGTTCAGTAAGGGAAAGATCATATGCCCACATTCCCTGGATATGAGACTTACATTGATTACAACTGAACTAGCTTTTAGTTATTAAGAATGTTAAAGTATTATTATTATTATTTATTTATTTTTTTGCGGTACGCGGGCCTCTCACTGTTATGGCCTCTCCCGTTGCGGAGCACAGGCTCCGGACGCACAGGCTCAGCGGCCATGGCTCATGGGCCCAGCCGCTCTGCGGCATGTGGGATCTTCCCGGACCGGGGCACGAACCCATGTCCCCTGCATCGGCAGGCAGACTCTCAACCACTGCGCCACCAGGGAAGCCCAAGAATGTTAAAGTATTGTTGATTTACATGTTAAAAAGTATATCTGGGGAAGCTTCTGAGCATGAGGTGTTTGACTTGAAAGGTGTTGCCTGGTGCAAACATGAAGGACCAGTTGGGGTGATCAGTGGTGAGGTGATGGGCACAGACTTTCTGTGGGACAAGGGCTCTTCTGGGGCAGAAGACATGCTGAGATTAGTTGACAGTTAGTAGTCCTTGGTCATGGAAGCTGGGGTGGGTTAACTCTAAGCAATGTGACAAGACTTGCTGAGTGCCCCCTTGAGGAACTGGGTTATTCTCACTATGAACGTCTAAGAAATTGACCGTTTGCCGCCTTAAAGCAACGAGTGTTGTCCACTTTAATTTTTTAAATTAAAAATTGTAGGAAAAACTCAACCAAAAAAAAAAGAAAATGCCTGTAATGCTATCATCCAGAGGTAACTATCATTACTAGCTGAGTGTTTTTGTTCATCTATATAAAGGGTGAGCTCGTTCACTGTCCTTGGATTTTTCCTCCAAAACGGTTTTCCAGGTGTAGGAGCACCACTGAATGAATCAGCTTTTCCTTGAGCTGAGCCTTTGTGCTGTCTGGGACTGTGACAGGTTCACTCCAAGTGTTGCCTTCTTCTTTTGAGGCTTAGCCAAGCATTGGGAGTTATTCTCAGGTCAGTGAGGAAGGTCCTGCAGGTCTGCCTTCTTTTTGGCTTTGGCCACATCTGCCATACTGTAGGCAGTATTGGCCAGCGTTTACAATCAAGCAGCAACTGTGAATGTAGAGAAGAGCATTGTCTTCCTTTTTTGTATGTCCCCCCCGCCCAAATCATTTCTGGACTTGAATACTGTCTTTCTGTACTTTTGTAGGGCTAGCTAAGTTGGTCAGGGAGTGTAGCAGATGACACCGGTGTTGTGCATTTTAATCCGAATGCACTGTGTTTTATGTCGTGAATATCCTAGCATGGTCACTAATGAGATTTATTCTGTTTTGTAGCTTTGTTTACAGATGCTTAGCAATGTACTTGTTCTTGAACTTAAATGCATTTGAGAGTAAGGGTTAGAAGTGGTGGATGATGGACATTCACATGTAAAAGCAGTAACATTCTAAGGCAAGTTCTTATCTTTATTTTATTGTTCTACTTTCTACGTGTTATAATTTAGTCAGCCACAGTATGTCTTTGGCGTGTCTAGAGACAGCTGTTAGTGTTGGCTATTTTTATTTCTACCCACAGAAAAGTTTTTTTGTTTGTAATTTTTGAATGAAATATTTCTCTCTTATCCTGCCTGGTTTTGGTGATGTATTTGATTCTAAGGAAGGCCTCTGTAATACCTTGGTCACTGTAATGCAATTACCAGTTTTGTATTTTGCTGGGGGCTCAGTTCTGAAGGAGTTAGAAGTGGATAGCATGGGCTTCCAGTAATAGGTCTGGGATAGTAATGTCTGAGTGTTTTTAAAAGCCCATCATATTGTCAGAGCTGTCCTTGAAGCCCCTGGAAAGTGAAACTGTTGTGGAGAGGACCATCCTCCATTTGTGGGTGACATATCTTATGTCAGTAGCCACAGAGTTGAGATAAGAAAAGGCGGATATAAACCCAAAGTAACAAACAGCTGTGAAGTTTTTAGGCTTCTTTCCAAAAATGAGAGCCTGTGCACTATAAAATTGTGGTTTGGCGTCTGTGTACTGCATACACCGCCCTGAGTAGGGATGGAAGGGGGTAAGGGTGGCTGTGTGCTTTCAGATTCTGTATTCAGCTCTAGCTAGCATCAGAACCTGAACGAGGGATTTCGTTCATGTGCAAAAATGGGATGTCCCGGAGGGGTTGCTTGTTCCCTGAATCTTCCAACTAGCTACTCCTGATAGAGATGTGGTGGTTTGCCCCAGTCTTGTGGTATTTGCTTGCTTCTGGCTCAGTGGCTTCATCCTTCATGTCCCGGCCAGTCAAGGGACAGATCAACTCTTTTTTCACTTGGTATTTTGATTTGAGCTGCTTTTTTTCAGAAGCTGCTGTTAAAGGAATGACTTAAATACCCATCCCCCCATTATAAGAAATTCAGATTCATTGGGTAAAACTTGGAAAGTAAAGTACAAAACAGTTTTAGTATACCTTTTATATTCCTATGTAGGAATATACGTACATTGAATTAGCAGATCAGAGTGTGAATTTTTAGGCCATTTGCTGTTAGAAAACTAATGTAGAAGTTTTGTGCTCAATTATACTTCCCCCATGAATAGATGAGACTAATTGTTCACCCATATCCTCTCCAGCATAATTCACGTTAAAATAATTTAAAATCTTAGCCAATTTTACCTGCAAAAACTAGCATTATTGGGCTTCCCTGGTGGCGCAGTGGTTGAGAGTCCGCCTGCCGATGCAGGGGACACGGGTTCATGCCCCGGTCCGGGAGGATCCCACATGCCGCGGAACGGCTGGGCCCGTGAGCCATGGCCGCTGAGCCTGCGCTCCGCAACAGGAGAGGCCACAACAGTGAGAGGCCCGCGTACAGAAAAAAAAAAAACAAAAAAAACCCCTAGCATTATTATTTCAACTGGCATATTTACCTGACTTTGACCAATAGTGAAAATTTTAAAATGCATTTTAATCATTTTTAGCTGTCAGTTCTGTTCATGGCCCCTTTCCTCTGATTATGTCTGATGATACTTTTCACACTTGTTGGGCAAATGGTACTTACAGTGTGTCAGGATTAAAGATTTATCATCCAATTTCTTTGTTTCTTTTTTCCATTTCTGTAGGATTACAATTTTTAAAAAGTGGTATCTATCCTATTGTATGTAATTTAATTTCCTGCCTTTGTTTTTCCCTCTTAAACCTTAGACAAAGAACAATAGAAGAAATTCAAAAACAAAGAAAGATAAAAAATGTAAATAATGATAGGAGCAAAAAATAATGAAATAGAAAAATGAAGATATAATAATCAACAAAGACAAACATTTCTTTGAGAAAACTAATAAAGCAGATTCGTCTCTGGTAAGACTGAGGAAGAAAAAAATGTTAAGGCACAAATAGCTAATTTTAATATGGGTGAAACTCAAAACACAAATGTTGAATAGAAAAGAGAAAGTACGGAATACAAAAAAGTTCAAAAATATATAAAACTTAATATATTATTTTTGTATAAATACATATGTGATAAAGCTTTAAAGAAGAATAGGGGAATGATAAGCAACAAAGAATAAGGGAGTAAGAGGGCTTTCCAAAGTGGCTTTGGATCCATGGGTTTGATTTCTTTCTTTTTTTCCTTTTTTTTTTTTTTTCTGTACGTGGTCCTCTCACTGTTGTGGCCTCTCCCATTGCGGAGCGCAGGCTCCGGACGCGCAAGCTCAGCGGCCATGGCTCACGGGCCCAGCCGCTCCTTGGCATGTGGGATCTTCCCAGACCGGGGCACAAACCCATGTCCCCTGCATCGGCAGGCGGACTCTCAACCACTGTGCCACCAGGGAAACCCCTGATTTATTTCTTAAAATGGATAATAGGTATTCAGGAATTAATTGAACTACTTTCATTTCCTTTAATATGTGAAATATTTTGTAATAAATTAAACATTCTATATGTTAAAAAAACCCCACCAAAAAAAACAAAACAAAGGAAACCTTAGAACTTTTTCCTCATGTCAAACATTGGGAGTAAATCTCATTTTCTCAATTTATAACAGTTTAAGCCATATTAGTAAATTTTTTCTAACAGCTTTATTGAGGTATGATTGACATACAATAAATTACACTAATATCTTTAAAGTGTACACTTTGATAAGTTTTGACATAAGTATATACCTGTGAAACCATCACCATCAAAAAAAATAAATAAAAGTGAGCGTAACTATTACTGCCCAAAAGTTTCTTTATGCCCTTTTGTATTCCCTCCTGCCCTTACCCTCAAGCAACTTCTGCTCTGCTTTCTTTCACTATAAATTAGTTTGCATTTTCTAGAGTTTTATATAAGGAGTCATGTAATGTATACTCTTATTTGACTTCTTTCAGTCAGCATAATTTAAGTTCTACTCATGTTATGTGAATCAATAGCTCATTTCTTTTTATAACTGAGTAGTATTCCATTGTGTGGGTATACCACAATTTGTTTATCCATCTGCTGATAGACGGTTGGCTCGTTTCCTGTTTTGATTACTATTAATAAAGTCGATATGAGCATTTATGTGCAGGTCTCTGTATGGATGTATGATTTTGTGGGGGCTCACTTGGACCTCCAGTGTTCATATGAAGCTTATTTTAAACTAAAGACTTCTGAAATTCAGCACATGCAGAAAGAAGCCTATTCAGAGCTTTCCTTATCTGACTAAAGGCAGAAACTTCTGGTGGTGAGGCTGCCGTAAATACCCTCTCCAGGGGAGTTTAACTGGCCTGAAAAGAGATGAAGACCACTCTTCAACCACTCTTATGAGATAAGCAAACATCATCACAAGCTTCATCTCCCATTTGTATTTCCTATGAAAACTCTTCTCTTCCCTTCTTCTCCCCCAACAAGTTAGGTATATAAATGCCCGTCTTTATTTAGATAGCCACTTCTTTTGTGTACTTTCAACATGCATATATCAATAAACTTTGTATTTTCTCCTGTTAATCTGTCAGTTGTCAGCTAAATTCACAGGCCTCCAACCACTGAACCTAAGTTGGGAGAGAAAAAACTTTTTCCTCCCAACACTTTGATTTCTCTTGGGGGAATTCTAGGGGTGAAATAACTGGGTCATAAGGTAAGTACATGTTTAACATTTTAAGAAACTGCCAAACTGTTGTCCAAAGTGTTGTATTATTATATGTTGCCACCAGCAGGGTTTGAGAAGTCCAGTCCTAACGTGTGCAGTTCAGTGGTTTTTAGTATATTCACTGAGTTTTGGGACATCACCACTGTGTAATTTGAGAATATATATATATTTTTAACATCTTTATTGGAGTATAATTGCTTTACAATGGTGTGTTAGTTTCTGCTTTATAACAGAGTGAATCAGCTATACATATATCCCCATATCTCCTCCCTCTTTCATCTCCCTCCCACCCTCCCTATCCCACCCCTAGAATATTTTCATGACTCCAAAAAGCAACCAGTTAACACTCACTTCTCACTTTCCCGTCACACTAGCCCCTGACAACCACTAATCTATTTTGTGTCTTTATAGATTTGCCTATTCTAGACATTTCATATAAATGAAATCATACAATAAGCGACTTTTTTGACTAGCTTCTTTCACTTAGTGTGTTTCCAAGGTTCTACCATGTTGCAGTGTGTATTAGTGCTTCGTTTCTTTTTTCTTCTTTTTTTTAATAAACTGTTTTAGATTAGTTGTAGATTTATAAAAAAAAAAATTGAAAAGATAGTACAGAGTTCCCATATACCCCACAGCCAGTCTCCTCCTCTGTTATTAACATCTTTCATTCGTATGGTACATTTATGAATGTACACATAATGAACATAATGAACCAACATTGTTGGGTCCTAGTTGATAATGAACCAGCATTGTCGGGTTCTAGTTGATGATAAACTAAAGCTCATAATTTTTAGAGTTCCTTGGTTCTTAGCCAACATCCTTTATCTGTTCCTGGATCCCCTCCAGGATACAGCATTACATTTAGTTATCATGCCTCTTTAGTTCCTCCTTACTTTAGGTTTTAGTTTCTGAGGCTCTTGTTTTTGATGACCTTGACAGTTTCGAGAAGTATTGATTATGTATTTTGTAGAATGTCCCTTAGTTGGGACATGTCTGAAGTCTTTCTTGTGATTAGACTGGATTTATGGGTTTGGGGAGGAAGACCAGAGAGATAAGATGCCATTCCTATAACATCATATTGAAAGAGTGCATACCATCAACATGACATCACTGTTGATGTTGACCTTGATGAAATAGTGTATGTTAGATTGCTCCACTGTAAAGCTATGCCCCACCGCAAACTGCTTTTCATACTGCAGTCCTTGGAAAGAAGTCAGTGTGCATAGCCCATACTGGGGGAGCAGGAAATTATGGTCTGCTTCCTTGAGAGTGGAGTCTCTACATCAATTATTTGGACTTCTTCTCCATGGACATTTATCTGCTCTCCCCCATTCATTTATTCAATCATTTGTACTCATGGATATTTATTTTGTACCTTGGATTATAATCCAATATTTTGCTTTATTGTTCCAGCTTTGGTTGTTGGGAACTTTCAGTTGGCTCCTGTGTCCCTATGGTACCTTCACTCACCATGGTGTGTGTGTGTGGTAGGTTTTTTGTTTGTTTGTTTTGTTTTTAAGCACTTCCTTACTTTTTGGCACTAGAAGATATTCCACAATTCCATAATTCTTGCTATAGTCGTAGAATCAACCATTTCTCTAAGGAGACTTGGCTCCTTTTATTTGAGAATGGTATTAGAAACCAAGATCTGGGCAGTAGGTATGACCATTGCTACTGGGATGCTTATTGCTTCCATGTTCTTTCAGCTGTCACAGTAAGGAAATACGTGTGTATATGCTAACCTGTGTATATACATGTCTATAAATATATCTATATGTAACTATCTGTGTTGAGCTAAATATTACTGATACTTGATTCCTTTTAATTGCTAAATATTCCATTGTGTTGCTGTATCGCATTTTGTTTATTGATTCATCAATTGATGGACATTTGGATGGTTTCCACTTCTTGAATATACAAATAATGCTGCTATTGAACAAGTTTCTGTGTAAGCATATAGTCTCAGTTCTCTTGATATAGACCTAGTAGAATAATTATTGATGGAGTTGCTGAGTAATATGGCAACACTGTATTTAATATTTTAAGGAACTGCTAAACTGTTTTCCAAAGTGACTGGGCCATTTTACATTGCCCCTAGCAATGAAGGTGGGTTACAATTTCTCCATATCCTTGCCAACAGTTATCTTCTGTCTTTTTATTTTAGCCATCCTAGAGTGTGTGAAGGGGTACATCATTATAGTTTTGATATGCATTTCGCTAATTGAACATTTTTTTCATGTGTGTATTTGCTAATCATAGATCCTTTTTTGTGAAGTGCCTTATTTAAATCTTTTTTTTGAATTTTTGTATTTTATTTTATACAGCAGATCCTTATCAGTCATCAATTTTATACATATCAGTGTATACATGTCAATTCCAATCTCCCATTTCATCCCACCACCCCCCCACCACTCCCCCTGGCTTTCCCCAGTTGGTGTCCGTACATTTGTTCTCTACATCTGTGTCTCAATTTCTGCCCTGCAAACCAGTTCATCTGTACCATTTTTCTAGGTTCCACATATATGCATTAATATATGATATTTGTTTTTCTCTTTCTGACTTCCTTCACTCTGTATGACAGTCTCTAGATCCATCCACGTCTCTACAAATGACCCAATTTCGTTCCTTTTTATGGCTGAGTAATATTCCATTGTATATATGTACCACATCTTTATCCATTCGTCTGTCGATGGGCAGTTAGGTTGCTTCCATGACCTGGCTATTGTAAATAGTGCTGCAGTGAACATTGGGGTGCATGTGTCTTTTTGAATTATGGTTTTCTCTGGGTACATGCCCAGTAGTGGGATTGCTGGGTCATATGGTAATTCTATTTTTAGTTTTTTAAGGAATCTCCATACTGTTCTCCATAGTGGCGGTATCAATTTACATTTCCACCAACAGTGCAAGAGGGTTCACTTTTCTCCCCACCCTCTCCAACATTTGTTGTTTGTAGATTTTCTGATGCCCATTCTAACTGGTGTGAGGTGATACCTCATTGTAGTTTTGATTTGCATTTCTCTAATAATTAGTGATGTTGAGCAGCTTTTCATGTGCTTCTGGGCCATCTGTATGTCTTCTTTGGAGAAATGTCTATTTAGGTCTTCTGCCCATTTAAGGATTGGGTTGTTTGTATTTTTAATATTGAGCTGCATGAGCTGTTTATATATTTTGGAGATTAATCCTTTCTCCGTTGATTCGTTTGCAAATATTTTCTCCCATTCTGAGGGTTGTCTTTTCGTCTTGTTTATGGTTTCCTTTGCTGTGCAAAAGCTTTTAAGTTTCATTAGGTCCCATTTGTTTATTTTTGTTTTTATTTCCATTACTCTGGGAGGTGGATCAAGAAAGATCTTGCTGCGATTTATGTCAAAGAGTGTTCTTCCTGTGTTTTCCTCTAAGGTTCTATAGTGTCTGGTCTTACATTTAGGTCTCTAATCCATTTTGAGTTTATTTTTGTGTATGGTGTTAGGGAGTGTTCTAATTTCATTCTTTTACACGTAGCTGTCCAGTTTTCCCAGCACCACTTATTGAAGAGACTGTCTTTTCTCCATTGTATATCCTTGCCTCGTTTGTCATAGATTAGTTGACCATATGTGTGTGGGTTTATCTCTGGGCCTTCTATCTTGTTCCATTGATATAAATTTCTGTTTTTGTGCCAGTACCATATTGTCTTGATTACTGTAGCTTTGTAGTATAGTCTGAAATCAGGGAGTCTGATTCCTCCAGCTCCGTTTTTTTCCCTCAAGACTGCTTTGGCTATTCGGGGTCTTTTGTGTCTCCATACAAATTTTAAGATTTCTTCTTCTAGTTCTGTAAAAAATGCCATTGGTAATTTGATAGTGATTTCATTGAATCTGTAGATTGCTTTGGGTAGTATAGTCATTTTCACAATATTGATTCTTCCAGTCCCAGAACATGGAATATCTCTCCGTCGGTTGTTATCATCTTTAATTTCTTTCATCAGTGTCTTATAGTTTTCTGCATACAGGTCTTTTGTCTCCCTAGTTAGGTATATTCCTTGGTATTTTATTCGTTTTGTTGCAATGGTAAATGGAAGTGTTTCCTTAATTTCTCTTTCAGATTTTTCATCATTAGTGTATAGGTACACAAGAGATTTCTGTGCATTAATTTTGTATCCTGCAACTTTACCAAATTCATTGATTAGCTCTAGTAGTTTTCTGGTGGCATCTTTAGGATTCTCTATGTATAGTATCATGTCATCTGCAAACAGTGACAGCTCTACTTCTTCTTTTCCAATTGTATTCCTTTTATTTCTTTTTCTTCTCTGACTGCTGTGGCTAGGACTTCCAAAACTATGTTGAATAATAGTGGTGAGAGTGGACATCCTTGTCTTGTTCCTGATCTTAAAGGAAATGCTTTCAGTTTTTCACCATTGAGAATGATATTGGCTGTGGGTTTGTCATATATGGCCTTTATTATGTTGAGGTAGGTTCCCTCTATGCCCACTTTTCTGGAGATTTTTTATCATAAATCGGTGTTGAATTTTGTCAAAAGCTTTTTCTGTATCTGTTGAGATGATATCGTTTTTATTCTTCAGTTTGTTAATATGTTGTATTACATTGGTTGATCTGCATATATGGAAGAATGGTTGATTTGCATATATTGAAGAATCCTTGCATCCCTGGGGTAAATCCCACTTGATCATGGTGTATGATCCTTTTAATGTGTTGTTGGATTCTGTTTGCTAGTATTTTGTTGAGGATTTTTGCATCTATATTCATCAGTGATATTGGTCTGTAATTTTCCTTTTTTGTAGTATCTTTGTCTGGTTTCGGTATCAGGGTGATGATGGCCTCATAGAATGAGTTTGGGAGTGTTCCTTCCTCTGCAATTTTTTGGAAGAGTTTGAGAAGGATGGGTGTTAGGTCTTCTCTAAATGTTTGATAGAATTCACCTGTGAAGCCATGTGGCCCTGGACTTTCGTTTGTTGGAAGATTTTTAATCACAGTTTCAATTTCATTACTTGTGATTGGTCTGTTCATATTTTCTATTTCTTCCTGGTTCACTGTTGGAAGGTTATACCTTTCTAAGAATTTGTCAATTTCTTCCAGGTTGTCCAATTTATTGGCATACAGTTGCTTGTAGTAGTCTCTCAGGATGGTTTGTATTTCTGTGGTGTCTGTTGTAACTTTTCCTTTTTCATTTCTAATTTTATTGATTTGAGTCCTCTCCCTCTTTTTCTTGATGAGTCTGGCTAACGGTTTATCAATTTTGTTTATCTTCTCAAAGAACCAGCTTTTAGTTTTATTGATCTTTGCTCTTTGATCTTTATGATTCCTTTCGTTCTGCTAACTTTGGGTTTTGTTTCTTCTTTCTCTAGTTCCTTTAGGTGTAAGGTTAAGTTGTTTATTTGAGATTTTTCTTGCTTTTTTTTTTTTTTTTTTTTTTTGGCAGTACGCGGGCCTCTCCCGCCGCGGAGCACAGGCTCCGGACGCGCAGGCTCAGCGGCCCTGGCTCACGGGCCCAGCCGCTCCGCAGCATGTGGGATCCTCTTGGACCGGGGCACGAACCCATGTCCCCCACATCGGCAGGCGGACTCTCAACCGCTGCGCCACCAGGGAAGCCCCCTCTTGTTTCTTGAGGTAGGATTGTATTGCTATAAACTTCACTCTTAGAACTGCTTTTGCCACCTCCCATAGGTTTTGGATCATCGTGTTTTCATTGTCATTTGTCTCTAGGTATTTTTTGATTTCCTCTTTGATTTCTTCAGTGATCTCTTGGTTATTTAGTAACGTATTGTTTAGCCTACAATGTGTTTGTGTTTTTAAGGTTTTTTTCCCTGTAATTGATTTCTAGTCTTGTAGCGTTGTGGTCAGAAAAGATGCTTGATATGATATCAGTTTTCTTAAATTTACTGAGGCTTGATTTGTGACCCAAGATGTGATCTGTCCTGGAGAATGTTCTGTGTGTGCTTGAGAAGAAAGTGTAGTCTGCTGTTTTTGGGTGGAATGTCCTATAAATATCAACTAAATCTATGTGGTCTGTTGTGTCATTTATAGCTTGTGTTTCCTTATTAATTTTCTGTTTGGATGATCTATCCATTGGTGTAAGTGAGGTGTTAAAGTCCCCCACTATTATTGTGTTACTGTCGATTTCCTCCTTTATAGCTGTTAGCAGTTGCCTTATGTATTGAGGTGCTCCTATGTTGGGTGCATATATATTTATAATTGTTACATCTTCTTCTTGGATTGATCCCTTGATCATTATGCAGTGTCCTTCCTTGTCTCTTGTAACATTCTTTATTTTAAAGTCTATTTTATCTGATACGAGTATTGCTATTCCAGCTTTCTTTTGATTTCCAATATCTTTTTCCATCCCCTCACTTTCAGTCTGCATGTGCCCCTAGGTCTGAAGTGGGTCTCCTGTAGACAGCATATATATGGGTCTTGTTTTTGTACATTCAGCAAGCCTGTGTCTTTTGGTTGGAGCATTTAATCCATTCACGTTTAAGGTAATTATCAATATGTTTGTTCCTATGACCATTTTCTTAATTGTTTTGGGTTTGTTTTTGTAGGTCCTTTCCTTCTCTTGTGTTTCCCACTTAGAGAAGTTCCTTTAGTATTTGTTGTAGAGCTGGTTTGGTGGTGCTGAATTCTCTTAGCTTTTGCTTGTCTGTAAAGCTTTTGATTTCTCCATCGAATCTGAATGAGATCCTTGCCGGGTAGAGTAATCTTGTTTGTAGGTTCTTCCCTTTCATCACTTTAAGTATGTCATGCCACTCCTTTCTGGCTTGTAGAGTTTCTGCTGAGAAATCAGCTGTTAACCTTATGGGTGTTCCCTTGTATGTTATTTGTTGTTTTTCCCTTGCTACTTTCAGTAATTTTTCTCTGTCTTTAATTTTTGCCGATTTGATTACTGTGTGTCTCGGGCGCGTTTCTCTTTGGGTTTATCCTGTATGGGACTCTCTGCGCTTCCTGGACTTGGGTGGCTATTTCCTTTCCCACGTTAGGAAAGTTTTCGACTATAATTTCTTCAAATATTTTCTCGGGTCCTTTCTCTCTCTCTTCTCCTTCTGGGACCCCTATGATGCGAATGTTGTTGCACTTAACGTTGTCCCAGAGGTCTCTTAGGCTGTCTTCATTTCTTTTCATTCTTTTTTCTTTATTCTGTTCTGCAGCAGTGAATTCCATCATTCTGTCTTCCAGGTCACTTATCTGTTCTTGTACCTCAGTTATTCTGCTATTGATTCCTTCTACTGTGTTTTTCATTTCAGTTATTGTATTGTTCATCTCTGTTTGTTTGTTCTTTAATTCTTCTAGGTCTTTGTTAAACATTTCTTGCATCTTCTCCATCTTTGCCTCCATTCTTTTTCCAGGGTCCTGTATCATCTTCACTATCATTAGTCTGAATTCTTTTTCTGGAAGGTTGCCTATCTCCACTTCATTTAGTTGTTTTTCTGCGGTTTTATCTTGTTCCTTCATCTGGTACATAGCCCTCTGCCTTTTCATCTTGTCTGTGTTTCTGTGAGTGTGTTTTTTTTTCCCACAGGCTGCAGGATTGTAGTTCTTCTTGCTTCTGCTGTCTGCCCTCTGGTGGATGAGGCTATCTAAGAGGCTTGTGCATGTTTCCTGATGGGAGGGACTGGTGGTGGGTAGAGCTGGGTGTTGCTCTGGTGGGCAGAGCTTAGTACAACTTTAATCTACTTGTCTGCTGATGGGTGGGGCTGGGTTCCCTCCTTGTTGGTTGTTTGGCCTGAGGGGACCCAACACTGGAGCTTACCTGGGCTCTTTGGTGGGGCTAATGGCGGACTCTGGGAGGACTCACGCCAAGGAGTACTTCCCAGAACTTCTGCTGCCAGTGTCCTTGTTCTCACGGTGAGACAGAGCCACCCCCCCGCCTCTGCAGGAGACCCTCCAACACTAGCAGGTAGGTCTGGTTCAGTCTGTATGGGGTCAATACTTCTTCCCTTGGGTCCCAGTGTGCACACTACTTTGTGTGTGCCCTCCAAGAGTGGAGTCTGTGTTTCCTGCAGTCCTGTCGAAGTCCTGCAATCAAATCCCACTAGGCTTCAAAGTCTGATTCTCTAGGAATTCCTCCTCCTGTTGCCGGACCCCCAGGTTGGGAAGCCTGACGTGAGCCTCAGAACCTTCACTCCAGTGGGTGGACTTCTGTGGTATAAGTGTTCTCCAGTCTGTGAGTCACCCACCCAGCAGTTATGGGATTTGCTTTTACTGTGATTGCACCCCTCCTACCATCTCATTGTGGCTTCTCCTTTGTCTTTGGATGTGGGGTATCTTTTTTGGTGAGTTCCAGTGTTTTTCTGTCGATAACTGTTCAACAGTTAGTTGTGATTCTGGTGTTTTCCTAAATCTTTTGAACATTTAAAAATTTGTTTTATCATTGAGTTTTGAGATTTCTGATATATATTCTGATAAAAGTTTTTTATCAGATATTTGCTTTGCTTCCAATCTCTAGTTTGTCTTCTTGTTTTCTAAAGTGTCTTTCAAAGACTGTTGGTAGTAATTCTTATTATTGTATTGATTTGTATGAACTGTATGCTCATTCTTTAGCCATATTAGATCTTTTAACTTCAAACATGTTGCATATTTTTAAAGCTTTCTAAAGTGGATAGTTGAAAGCATATACAAATGTAAAGAGAATAGTATAATAAACTACCCTGTGGACCCATCCCCTAACTTCAACAATTATCAGTTTATGGCCAATCTCAGTTCCTCCCCCCCCCCCCCGCCGTCAGGTAATTTTGAATAAATCTTAATAATT